>NC_083110.1:80160070-80355070 GCF_949774975.1 Lagenorhynchus albirostris | reverse complement strand
GGACCCGTGGCTCTCGGTCCCTGCAGAATGGCATCACCTTCCAGGCTCCCCCTCCACCCTGCCCTGCTCCGAGGTGGGGAGCTGGCCCAGGGAGCGGCCCTCAGAGGCTCCACACAGGGTGTGGATGCTGGGATGCTGCAGTTTGAAATCCATCCTTCACCTGATCCGCAGCTGAGGTCCTGGGCAGGGGTGCATCGCCAAGAGGAAGTACCCTTTCCTAAAGCGCCATGGGGCAGCTGCTCCCAGCACATGGTGATGGCAGAACCTTCCAGAAAAGGCGGGTTCCTTCCGAAGTCTGCATGACCCCTGCCCCTGGCTCCGTCTCTTATAATATGTTCCAAAGAAGCAATGTAGCCTTGTTTGGCCTCCTCTAGACAGGAGGTCCAAGGCAGTGGCTGCATTTCTGGAATCTCATCAGGACATGGAGACCTCAAAGCCCAAGTTCTTCTGCAAAGGACCAAGGTGTAGTTGCTTGGTTTTGTTTTACAAAGAAAGGTACCCCTCAGTTTAAAGGTAGCAATGAGGCATGCATAGGTGTGCACAGCATCTTTCCTCATCGGAAGCGCTGGGTCCTGGGGATGAAGGGGTCTGCGCAAACTCAAGGGCTCTTCTGCACCCACCTGGATCCTGGGGGCAAATCTGTGCTTTTTCAAAATGGCATTTTCTAATCCCAACAGACTGGAAAGAAGGAGTGGTTAGATAGGTATTCTGATGAGACTTTATTGCACCTTGGGTAAAGATGTTTTTAAGGTACTTTAACAGTGGTATTTGGCATTACACTGGCATAATATTTTTTTTCCTTGAAAAGTCTGGAATGGCTCTGAAGAAGCCATTTCTCTATTATATATGTGTGTGTGTGTGTGTGTGTGTGTGTATGCACACATATATACGTACACATTATATGTATTTTATTACATATTTATATACACATATTATACATAAATACACACATTGCAGAGAGAGATGTATATGTGTGTATATATGTACCTGTTTGTACACGCATACACACACATACTCCTTTATGCTGATCTGCTATGTTGTATATTTTAGAATCTTTGAAATTTTTGCACATTTCATTATGAATGGTATTTAAGAGCAGTTTCAGGAGTTACAATTTAAAAAGCAAATTATAAATCGTATTTGATTTTTCAACCACACGCTCAGTAAGAGTCCCGCCATATATTGAAATGAAGAGTAATGGCAGCGCTTTCTACTGAACTCTTCATTTACTGGATGATTAGGGCCATCTGGTAGTCAAAGCAGGAATAGGTTGGTTTGGACTCAAATGCAGAGGGAGGTGTACGAAGTAAGACCAGTGGACTCTGGTTTGCTTCTCTTTTTTTCCTTTTAACTTTTAATTTAACTTTTATTCTATATTGGTGTATAGTTGATACAATGTGTTGGTTTCAAGTGGACATCAAAGTGATTCAGTTATACGTATACATGTGTCTATTCTTTTTCAGATTCTTTTCCTATATAGGTTATTACAGAATATTAAGTATTCCCTGTGCTATACAGTAGGTCCTTATTGATTATCTATTTTATATATATCAGTGTGTATGTTAATCCCAAACTCCTAATTTATCCCTCCCCCTATGTTTCCCCTTTGGTTCTGTCTCTTGCAGAGCTCGGCAAGGCAGACACTTTTCTGGAGTCAGTCTGGAGGAATGTTCTCTGATTTGAGGCTACTAGAGTGAGCGTGGACAGTGGGAACAGAGCCGGTCCTTAGCAGGAGTGGCACAAGGGAGCTCCCCCACATTTCTGCCACTGCAAGAGCTGCCAGCCGCTGCATCTTGGCTCTGCGGTCTCTGGCCCTGAGACCCGTGGGAGGAAGCCAGGGCAGAGCGCACAGGAGCTGCTGCCCACACTGCCCCTAAGACCACGTATATTTAAAAACCCTGCAAATATGCCCTGCCAGCCGCCCAGGACTGTTTCCAGTTCTCAGAACTACAGCTGGACAGCACCCTGGCATGCTGGCTCGGACCGCACTCAGTGACCTCTGTCAGGACAGCTGCAGCACCCCATCCCTCTCATGTACGCATAGGGCCCTGGTCATGAGAAATTTACTGAGGGACCTTTAACTGAGGGATGTTGGCTCTCCCTGTGCCAGGCCATGTGCTAATCAGAGGGAATCCAGAGGTGGCCAAGGGCAGCCTAAGGTGAAATGCTACCCACCTCCTGGTCAGCGCAGCCCCTGCTTTGGGTCCACTCAGACCTCCAGAGTTATTGCCTGGGGCCCTTGGCCAGACTCCTGAATTCACTCTAATTTACAACCTACGTTTATCCCTGTTACTAGCCACTTTCTTAGGGGCCTTTTCACATTTCTTATTTTGAAATAGTAATTGTTGAGATGGTGATACACCTACATATCCTACATACACCTACATATATTTATTTTAATAAATAAACAACAAAACAGTTTATTTATTAAAAACCACAAGGCATGATGTTTTCTTCCTTCCCTTTCAGTGATTCAGCTGCCATCACCATTATCATCACTGCTGACATCATCAGCACCACTCCCATCACCACCGTCATCACCATCATTCTCACTGTTGACATCATCATCATCACCGTCATCATTACCATCATCATCACTGCTGACATCATCCTCACTGCCGTCACCGTCATTACTACCATCATCACCATCATGATCATGACTGGTGTCATCACCACCACCGTAATTGTTGACATCACCATCATCACCACCATCATCATCACCATCATCATCATGACTGGCATCATCACCACCACCATAATTGTTGACATCATCATCACCATCACCACCACCATCTCATATCATCACCACCACCATCATCATCACCAGCAGAACATTTTCTTAAAACCCAACATCATAGGTGGAAAATTATTATGAAATAAAGCCAAGGGTAGGGCTTCTCTGGTAGAAGTGAAGTTGGGGTACTAACCTCATCTTCCTTGGACTCAAGGTGACCCCTGAAGGACAACCCCAGCAGAATCCCCAGGGACACTACTGCTTGTGGCCAAACTTCTCTTGGTGCAAATGAGGAATCTGGGGTTTAGAGAGGGACAGAGATGGGCAGTGTAACACAGTCAGTTCAGGGTAGTTATAGCAATAAAGACAATATGGTGAGTTACAACGTTCAACTTCACCATAAAATGCAAGGCTACTCGCCTCCCCAGTGTCCAAGCTCCATTACTCCCTGCCTCACCCAGAGCCTCCCCAGGGGTTGGTGCCTTCTCCACAGTACCATGGATTAAATGAATTAACACAGAAAACTCTTAGCATCCGGGCCAGACTTAGGGTGAGGTAAGTGAGCACTCATCTCAGGGGCAAAACCTAGGGAGGCGACCCCCCGACAGGAATCAAGGTAGATGATACTCAACGCGAGTGCTTTAAGAAGTCAAAATTCATGCAAACATAAAGAAACCAAAACAAAAGAAGCCAAAAAATCAAAATTTTATATAAAGACAGAATCAGCACAGCTTGGCACAAAGTAAGCTCTAAGCATAAGCATAGATAATTCATATATGATAAAAATTAAATATATATTAATTTATACAAAATTATAATATATATATCAGAAAAACACAAACATTAGGAAAACAAGATATTTTCCAATGCAAAAAAGAATGCTGTAGAGAGGGCACCAGAACTTCAGTTTGGAGCATGGGAACATACAGAAGAGGGGGCATTCTGCTTACATGCTCTCCAGTTCTGAGCTTCTCCCCAGTTCTAAGTCTCTGACTTGGATTCTAAGACACTTAGCTTCCCCGGGAAGTGGAGCGTCTGAGGACCAGGAAATGGGAAGAAGGAGCCCAGAGCCCAAGCTGTTCCTGGGATGTGACTTGGAGCATCAGGAACGATCCATGAGCTGTACCCATGTGCCCACCCACCGAGCAGGTGCCCACCTCTGGGTCTTTGCACCTGCAGGCTCTCTTCCTTGATGCCTTTTCTGCAGACTTTATCCTCACGCCTTTCCGCATCCTCACACCTTTCCGAGAAGGGCCTGTCCTGATCCCCACATAAACAACCTGTACAAGCAACTCCACCTCAGTCCCTAGAAATCTTGATGCCCTTCACTACGGACACATTATGACTGCCCCACGTATTCTGGTCCCCTGTCCCCTACCTGGCCAGAGGCCTCACGAAGGCAGGGTTTTGTCTGGAGCACCCGCCATGGTTCTCCAGCACCTTGGACAGCACCTGCCCAGAGAAATGCCCCGTTCACACTCATGAAGGGAGGAATGAGTCAGGGCTCTGTGTCAGAATGGACTCTAATCTCTGAAAGTAAAAACTATGACATGACAACACGTTCGCTCAGAGCTCTCCTCACCTTCTCTCCCCTCAAACACAAATTCCTAACGCATGTTCCTTGGCATTAGTTCTGTGTAATATTAGCAGGTGTTTCTTGATAAAAGGATTTTGTGGCCTAATAAACGTAGAAAGCATTTGGCTACAGAGAAAGACAGGAGTTTAGCGGTCTCTCTGGGCAGGTGTCCCTGGGCCTGAGACACCCAGGTGAGCATCACTGATCTTTGGGTGCAGACGGATGCCCCCATTGTATTTGGTCAGAGAACACCTGTGAGCAGACCGCATCCAGAAGGTGGAGGTCAGTGGAAGCCCTTTGAAAAACACCAGCAAAAATGAGTATTGTAACCACAGCCTCTTCTAGAGCTGTTCAGCTCAGTGTGGGAGCCCCAGACGTAGCCTCCTGCTGAGCACTTGAACTGAGGCTAGAGGATCTGAGATGCACTCAAAGTATAAAAGACACACCAGATTCCAGAGACTTCATGGGAAAAAAATGAAAATATCTCATTGCTAATTTTTATATGATTATATGTTGACATGATAACCTTTAGTACACATTGGATTAAATGAAATATAAAATTAATTCCACCTGTTTCCTTTTACTTTGCACCATGGCTACTAAAAAGTGTAAAGTTACACAGTGACTCACATCCCCTTTTAATTGGACAATGATGGTCTCGAGCTCATCATCTTCTGGTCGAACCCCCACCTGAGTCAGCCCCATCCTGGGGGTTGAAGCCTGCTTCCACCTTCTGGATACAAAGAAGAGCTCAGGTCCAGAGCCCTGAAGGCCTTCCCATGCCCCCTGCCAGGGAAATGCAGTGTCTTCTCTCTGATAACATCATAGGTGAAGGCAAAAGAACAGAACCGGAATGGCCTGAGGTCCTGATCTGAATTTGCCCCACGGAGGCTCCTGACTCCCTGAGGACCTCTTGATAGGTGACCGGGTCTCTCAGCCGTTTCAAGGGCTTCGGTGGGAGACCCCAGCATCCCGCTTTGCAGGAGGTGGTTGCCAGGGCAAAGGAGCATCACCCATGATGCTGAGGGGCTCCAAACCCACCTGGGTTCAAGGGAGTCAACATTCTTTTAAACTTCCCATCTGTTCGTATCTTAGAAAACAGAGGTTTCAAAGTCAAAATCTGCAGTTCTAATTATTTAAACATATCCAGAGGACATTGCAAGAGAATGAGTGTGTGTGTGTGTGTGTGTGTGTGTGTCCTTCTAAGAAACATCCTCAGTTCTTTTGCCCTGAGTAACAACAGGGTTGGATTGGAGCAGAAGGTAGAATTTGCTAGAGAACAGCACAAGGGCGAGAATTCATGGGCAGTTCCTGCAATGCAAGGAGTACCTAGTTAGGCCCGTGAAGTCCTGACTTTGTTCACATGACCTTGAACAAGACGCCCAACTTCTCTGGAAGTGGAGATGTTAGTCACCTCCAAAAGTGAGAGGCTAGAGCCCTCGCCAGAGCTGCGAAGTGTCCAGCCCGTGGGATGGGCCTTCACCGCCCTGCCTTTGGAGGGTGTGTGGGCAGGTTACCACAGCCCTCACCTGGGCTGCCCAAGGACCACACGGTTGGAACTGTTTGTTATTGTTCTTTCTTGGGCTCCAGACACCCCAACCACATGTTCTGCTTAACCAGCAGAAAGTCCAGGACCCTGGACGGGATTTGTGGGGGTGGGTGGACCCATGAGGAAGTGTCCTCCCTTTAGCAATTCAGCAAAACCAGCGAAAGCCCATAATCTGACCAAGCCTCTGGACACAGTCCCTGCCCTTTGTGGGGTCAGGGTGCCCCTTTCACTAAAGAGCCGTGGGAAAACTTCAGTGCTGCTTTTTATAGTCATCGTGTCTCTTGGGACCCATAAGAACCTTTCATTTCCTCTCTTGTCTCCAGAATGGTCTGCGGAT
Organism: Lagenorhynchus albirostris; assembly: GCF_949774975.1. NCBI lineage: Eukaryota > Metazoa > Chordata > Mammalia > Artiodactyla > Delphinidae > Lagenorhynchus > Lagenorhynchus albirostris. The sequence continues at coordinate 80,348,874 of NC_083110.1, read as the reverse complement.
TCTGCCTCTGAAAGGCTGTTTCCTCCTTTCCTTGCATCTTCCACGCTCACCCTTCGCTACCACGTTACAGGAAAGCCATCAGGTGCTTTGGAAAATGGAGATGCCGTTCAAAGGACTTTGGGCTCAAATGGTAACCCCTGCCCTGGGTCTGGCTTCTTAGAATCTCACCCAGGGCCAGTCCCGGGGAGAAGCTCCAAGGGATGACTAGTCGTGCCACCTGGGCTGGTGGTGAAAACTGACCGTCTCCAGGGAGCTCTTTAATCGCCAAGTCCCTCCCACTGAAGAGGGTGCCGCCCCACAAGCAGGGCCGCCAGGCTCGCACGGGGCTGGTACCCACTCCTCCTCGAGCTCACAGCCTGGGTGGCTTCTGTTGCGCCCCAGCCCGTGCCCGGGGCCAGGAGCTGCACGTGCTGGGAGTCTGAGCACAGCACACAGATTAGACTTAAGCCTTTAGTCTCTCTCAAGTGCTTAAATAACCTCCTCTCCAGGCTCCCGTCAACGCCGTTCAGAACAGCCGCCGGAGCTGCATTTTATCTCAATTCTTAAAGTCGATCTTTAAAAATCTCTTTCTGGGTCTATTTTGTGCCCATCTCTGCTCATTTAACAGCAAGACCTGCCCTGCGGTCCTGCCCTCCTGTTAAATCAGCTTGTTCTCACACAGCCTCTCTCATTTAAGGAGAAAAGCAAGACAATATCTTAAAATTCCTTGAAGCATATTGGGACCTGTGGGAAAAGCCCCAAAATATAGTCGGTAGGCTCTTCCCAAGGCCACTTCCACCTGGAGGCACCAGGCATTCCGCTATTTCTCCAGCAACTTAAGTCAGAGGAGGTCACGCCCTTTTGCCTCTTGGTGGTATGAGTCGTCAGGACTCTTTCTATACATGTAGGCACCTTCTTTCCAATGAGACTGAATGCTTCCACATCGCATGCCTGTGCTGGTACAGGTCTGGGTGGAGAGTGTGGACGTGTTCCTTTTGGAGCAGAAGAGAGGAGTGAGGGGGCATGGACAGGGTACCTCTGGCTTACCATCAGGGGGACTAGGGACAGTCACAGGACTTCGGAGTCTCCTTTCTATACTGGGAATAATCTCTAGACTGTCTAAGCCCCCGGGGACCCTGAGGGGCAAATGGGCAATGGGTATGCGGACAAAATGTGTACGTTACGAAGCCTAAACGGAGGGTTCCTAGTAGCAGACAGTCAGAGAAAAATCAGACCTACAACTCTTTGCCTCACTTAAATGCTGGCAGGTTTTTCTGCTTCTTGGGAGATGCTTTCCCAGTAAACTGTTCTCAGAGGCTGCCGGTTGATCAGACTTTTCCCACCTTGTGCTTCAGACAAGGCAGGGAGGCGGAGGTATCCAGGACCTACAGGTAACTTCCAGAGACACAGCTGAAGGGGAGTCTGAACATGGAGCATGTGGCCACATCCTTTGCCCCACCCCATCCCGGGTGATCTGCTTGCCCAGGGCAGGAGGCTGCTGGGGGAGGTCAAGTTACTCACCTGAAAGCCAATGCAAAGGTATGTCATTGAGCTGGTCCCCAGCTGAGCATCAGGAGCTTGATCATGGAGATGGGATTGAGAGATGCCTTAGTATTTGTTACCTGTGAGAAAGAAGGTGGTATCCATCGTCTGGCTCCCATCTTGATTGGTCAGGATTTGCTCCATGGGGTCTTCACTCCCTCACCTTTACCGGTTGGCACCTGCCTTAGAAAGAAGTGCGATTTGCAGGTGTCCCATGCAAGGTGGCAGAAAGCAAGAGATGCCTGCAGCAGCTGAGAACAGGTGCTGCCAGGTGTACCTGCCAGAGTCGGTTGTGTCAACAGGAGCTGGAGTGAGCAGGGGGATCAAGTGGGTGTGAAGCGATTCAGAGAAGAATCCAATCCATTCCACAGGGAGACGGTCATGGCTCAGGGCCTGGAAGAAAAGCATCTCCTGGGAGATGGCTTCCCAAACTAGAGTTACCAGTGCCTGGATGCAGGGCTGTGAATGAGTCAACAGGCTCCACACACAGGAGATAATAGAAAAAACTGAAAGGGATTTCAAAATAAGTAATTGTTAAAGCCTCCGCAAGATTAAAAAAAAACACTCGTGCATATAATGAAAGAGTAAGAAGTAGTTATGAAAAAAGATAGGTGGTTATAAGACAAGAAGCCAGAGCTACACAAAATAAAACCAATTAGAAATTGTGGAAGTGAAAAGTATAGTTATGGAAAAAATAGATGAGTAAATAGTAAGACACTGTTGATAAATGATTAATTAACCTTGAGACAGAACCAAAAAAAAATTACCTGGACTCTAACACAGAGGGTCAGAGACACAAAAATCCGTGAAAGCCGGTAAAGGAGAATGAAGGTATATTGAAAAGATCCAACATACATACATCCTCCAGATTTGGAGGGTTAAAATAAATAAATAAATAAATAAATGATAGTGAGGCAATATTTGAACTGATGACAGAATTTTCCAGAATCAAGGCATGAAATGAATTAGACTTAAAAATCCAACCAAACACCACACAGGATCAGTACACAAGAACCCACATCCAGAAATAGCACAATGCAATTGCAGAACATCAAAGATGAAGAGAAAAGTAAAGAGGCTACCAGAGGGAAAACACAGATTACTTACAAATAACTATAATCCAATTGATGCAAACTTCTCATCAGCTACAACAGAGACCAGTAAATAATGAAATGACATCTTCAAGATACCGAAGACAAAGCATTTTGAATCTAAAAGTCTATATTCCTTCAAGTTACATTTCAAGATGAGGTTAAGATAAGAATATTTTCAGACACACAAAAAAATTAGAAATTCAAATCCTTGACAAAAAATACTTAGAGATGCATTGCAGAAAAACAAAATCAAAAACAAAAACAAAACACACACAAAGAAAGTACTGAAATTCAGTAATACATGGTGAAGAGCAAAAAATAAATAAGTAAATAAATAATATATTTTGGAAGATTAAAAAAACTGACATTCAAATAAAATACTACTAATAATGAAACAATAATAAAGATATTAACTTTTAGGTATGTGTTACGGAATGAATATTTGTGTGACTGCAAATTCGTATGTTGAATCCTTACCCCACAATGTGTCTATATTTGGGAATGAGGACTCTAAGGAAGTAATTAAGGTTAAATGAGATCCTAAGGGTGGGACCCTGATCCTATATTATCAGTGTCCTTATAAGAAGAGATACCATAGAATTCTCCCTCTCTCCCTCTCCCTATCTCTCTCTCTCTTTCTCTCTCTCTCTCCATCTCTCTCTCTCTCTCTTCCTCCTACTTTCTGTCTCTCTTTCCATGTGAGAACACAGTGAGAAGGTAGCTGTCCCTAAGGCCAGAAGAAAGCTCTCACCAGAAACCAACCCTGCCATACCTGGGACATCTTGCCTCCAGAACTGAAAGAAGATACATATCTGTTGTTTGTTCAGGCCTAGTCTAGTCTGTGATTTTATAATGATAGCCCAAGATGACAAAGACAGCATGTATCAATAAACTCAAAATAAACTTCCAGACAATAATAGGGAGTTAGGAGAAGGTTTGGGAGGAAACAGAAGTGTGTTAAGGTTCTTATCCATTCAAATTTAATCTTTGCTAGAATATATGCTTAAATTTTAAGGTTTATCACCAAAATATTAGACATGAAAGATATTACTCCCCATCTAGTAAAGGAAAAAAGGGTCAGAATACGGGTGGATCGAGTGAACAATCAAAGACGACACATTTGTAATTCACTTTGTGGAAAATCCACATAAAATACTAGAGTCACGTGGAAATAATAGTGGCTGTGAAAATAAAATGTCTGACTTTAAAGACATAATTTTTCTTAAAAAAAAGAAGGGAAGTAACATGAAGTATATACAATGAGTCATTTTTTCTGCTTTGTTCATTCTTTGGCTTTAAGATTCCTACAAGTCCAGACTGTCCCTATTAGGGTATCAGGACCAACCCTGGAAATCAGCATGGATCCCGACATTTATCATGCCAAAGATCTGCCCTTCTCCCAAGAAACCAGTATCTTTCATTCTACGGTCAAGGTGAGTCTCGTAACTTACCATACTCTCCCTATTGCCTTGGCTGCTGGGAAAAATAGATCTTTATGAGCTAACTCTAGTGGCTGTGAAAGACATTACAACATCCATTTACCCTACATTAGCCTGGCTCCATTTTGCTGTTCAAAATTTATTTTCCCCTTGATCTAATGTCTTTATCTTTTTTATTTGTGTTTTCTCTCCTAGCTATTGGTTGTGTGACCTTGGGAAAGTAACTTTACTTCCTTGTGCTTTATGTCTATAAAACTACAATAATTACCTATGTTTTAGAGTTAAATAATTTGTGTGTGTGTGTGTGTGTGTGTGTGTGTGTGTGTGTGAGGTGGGGATTAGGGTACCAATGGGGCTCAGTAAATGTGGGCTGTCATCATCACCATCACCTTGACAACACAATTTTGCAAGCTACCTCAAGCAATGGGACGGGATGAAGTTTAAGTTAACGATACCACGTGTTTGGTAAACACTGAATAAGAATGGAACACATGAAGCTGGGCATGGATTTCTAAAAGAAAGACATGTTGTAGTACTCATCATGCTCTGAATGAGACAGATGAATAAACAACTAAGTAAATAAATAAATTCATAGAGAAGATGTAGAAGAGGTTGTGAGAAGACACGAGAAGCCCATCACTGATTGGTGGAAAGTGCGGGTGGCATGTGTGGAAACATGGATGAATGGCGTGACCCTCACCAGGTAGCATGACATGATGACTGCCCAGCAACTGAGCAAAACATACATATAATTGCTACAAGCCATCAGCACAGCAGAGAAAAATCCCAGGCTCAAGGGTCAAGAACCCAAAGTCTTTACTGAGCACTTTACTACAGGCCAGGCGCTGTGTTAGTTTTATAGAGATTATTTCATTTCATCTTTAAGGTAACGTGATTATCAGAAACTTAACGATGAGGACACTGAGAGAGGAAAAAGGATTTAGGTAACATTCCCAAGACCAGACAGCTGGACCCCTGAAAGTGTGGCCCCAGGGCCCCAGCCTGGAACCACTGCAGCCTCCTACTCTGGTTCTTGGAATAATCATGTCTTCCAGGGCCTGACTGCCATGCTCCCGGAGCAGTCTGCCCTGGCCAAAGGGAAATGCCAGTCTTGCCGAAGGCCTGGTTTCCATGGCGATGATGGCGGCCCGCTCTCTGAGGGGTTCAGAACTCTGCTGTTTGCTTCTCTCTGAGAAAGTGAAGCTCCAACAGGGCAGGTGGTCCAGCGGCCTGTGAACTGTTCCTCCACAATTCAGGAAATGCCCGCCTGGGGCTCCTGGGCTGCTGAGAAGCCCCATTCACGAGCTCCTTCCTCCTTGTCCCTGTGTGAACCCAGGCCGAACCGGACCGTGAGAACTGTACGGAGTGGGTCTAACCAGTCTTTTTTTTTTTTTTTTTTTTTTTTTTTATGCGGTACGCGGGCCTCTCACTGTTGTGGCCTCTCCCATTGCGGAGCACAGGCTCCGGACGCGCAGGCTCAGCGGCCATGGCTCACGGGCACAGCCGCTCCGCGGCATGTGGGATCCTCCTGGACCGGGACACGAACCCGCGTCCCCTGCATCGGCAGGCGGACTCTCAACCACTGCGCTACCAGGGAAGCCGTCTAACCAGTTTTTGACAAAAACTCACGAATTCCAAGTCTTAAATGCCCGAAACAGCTCATTTTTAAGATGGTGTAGGGGTTATGGGCGTCACCTAAGAGTGGCACAGCCTGTGTTGTCCCCTCTCTCAGAATGACCCTTTCATTCCTCAGAATGAAAATAAAGAAGTGCTGCTTCTTTATTTTCATCCTCTTCATCTTCTTTAAAATGCACGTTCTTTCATGGTTTTGGAGGAAAGTACTCGGATAGGTCAATTCATACTATAGTGTGAATGACTGCTCCCAAGTAGCCCTGTTTTAAAAGAAAACTAACTCTTCTGTCATCTGTTTCCATAATTCACTCCCTTTTGATGCTGAGTCGGGGTGCATTGTGTGGCTATATCACAGTCTGCTTATCCGCACACCTGCCGATGGACAGTCTGCTTATCCACACATCTGCCGATGGACAGCTGGGTGGTTTCCAGTCCACACACCTGCCGATGGACAACTGGGTGGTCTCCAGTTGTTGGCCCTCACAGATAAAGGTGCTCTGCACTTTGCGTATTTCTGCTTTTCAACGAATTTCTTAGGAAAGAAGAAATCGCTCAGGCAAGACACCCTTGTCTGCGTACCCCTGACCAGGAGACTGTCACCCACCACCTCCTTCCTGCCCATACCTTGGCTGTGTACTCGAGGCCTTCTAAAGGCCCAATTAGCTCTGCTTTTTCCCCTGACTCTATGACATTAACTCTCAATTTCAGCCTCAGACCAGCCCCTTCCCCAGAGCCAGCCCCCCTTGAATCTGAACAAATGAGGGTCTACTACTTAGAGCCAAAGGAGGTGGATTAACCACGATCGTGCATGATTGATGTGGAGTTCGTGCAGCTGTGAAAATAGGCCAAAGCATATTTTAGAAAGTAAATCAGACTGGATGAATCGGAAATGTGAATTGGCCTTGTTTGTTTCCCGGGAAGCCAGCGTCATCGCTCTCCTTCGAGGCTGACTCAGTTTCCTCACCCAGATTTCCAGCCTTTCTGTGCCTGGGAGACGTCTTGCTCTCTGCTTCGGGGTCCTGCACTGCCCTCACAGGGGAGCAGGGCTGAGGCTCACTGCAAAATTCTGAGACAGATCTGAATCACTGGTTCCCGCAGAAAAAAACAAAACAAAACAAAACAGGAATGGGACCTCAGCACCTTAGCTGGGGCGGCAGCCGTCCAGGCCAGAGCAAACAGGGCTGTATGCCTTTAAGAAGCAAAAATTAATGCAAAGCTTATTACAGTCCCGGTGGCTGCTAACTCTCTCTCTCTTCCGCTGCCCAAGTGTCTGAATTTCAGCTTCAGATGAGTGTGGCCTGCTGGGATTTGAGCTGCCAGTTTAATTAGTGTTCAGTAATTTCAATAATGAGTGACAATTCATCGGGGCTTTTAGGTTGGTCTTCTGTTCAGAAGCAAATCAATAATCCACAGTTTTTCCCCTTCTTTAAAGACAAGAAAGTGGCATGTGAGTTACATCAGATGAGAGAAAATAAATGAGGAGACGCTCCAGCCCCTCAGTAACTTGAGAGGCAATTGGCTTTCACGGCGTGGGCAGCCTCTCGGTTTGTTGGTATTACTCGAGGAACAGAAAGGTCATAGTAGCTGGAAAGAGGCTCTCGAAGTCTCATGTAAACCGTTTGCCCCGGGTGTAGCCACAGTGATTTGGGTGAATGAACACAGGTATATGGATTACTACCGAATTCCCCAGACTGCTTGTGTTATTGCCTCCGAAGATATAAAAACAATTGAGGCTAATTGTATGAGAGTGAGTTTATTACAAACATAAATGGAAAGGAAAAGAGAAAACCAGAGATGCTCTTTCAAAGATTCTTCCACCTCTCCCGACGCCTCCATCTGTATCTCTGATCTGCGCTTCCAAGGGCATCTGATACGTGCAGCGGCGAGGTGGTCCTCGGGAAGACCCCACGCCTGGAGACGAGGTGTTGCTGGAAATGGGGGCTCCTGTGGGTTTGGAGGTCTGGCTGTAAGTGGGCTGTCATCGTGCTCCGAAGTGCAATCAGGACTTAGCAATTACTCTTTTACCGCTTGTGGCTGCACTGAGCCCAGATGCTTCAAAGCCGAGGAAAGGCATTTATCTCAGCTGAGACGTGGGGTGGCTCGCCTTTCCCCAGCCAGTGGCTGAAAAGTTACCTGCAGTACGGCGGTACCCTGCCAGTCTGCCGGAGCCGTGGCTTTTTTGTCAACTTGCCTGCTCTCTTTTGTTACAGCTACAAAGACTCCGTCTTCATAAGGTGTTGTGATTTGCGATATACAAACCCATTAAAAAAACACAAATGAAATCCCCAGCTGGGAAGGTCAAGTCTAATGAGCTGGGCTGTTGTGAGGACTCTGGTAGCTCACAGCATCCCCCATGTCGGCCAGAGGTGCTACAAGTGAACAGCTGCTTATAATTATTATCATCTGACACTTTTCATCCACCTCAGGTGCTATTTTTTTTTCTCACCAAAGAACAGATTAATTGTATATCAACTGATATACATAAAAAAGGGTTTGATAGAAGGCTTAATAAAGTAACATTAAATAGGCAATCCCACCGAAATTCTAATGTGTATATTCTTAATTAAATTCCCTCGTACTGTACAGTAATTCAGGTGCATTCTGCTTCCTTCGGCACCCGTCAAATGGAGAGCCTGGGTCGAATCAAGGAAAAGAACACACATGCACAAGGAGTTCACGTGTGCCTCTCTTCATGCCCTGCCTGCACAGGAGAAGACTGAAAAGGAAAAGTGAACAAAGCAACTCAAAGGTGGTACCCAAGCTATGGATGCGAGTCTACACAGACCTGGACCATTGAGTTCTCGTGCTGAAGAATCCATTCCTGCCCCTCAGAACTGCCATCATCTCCCGGGCAAGAAGGTACAGCCATGTGAAAATGGAGATATTATTAAAAGGACAGAAGGAGAAGAGAAGGAGGAGAGAGAGAGGAGGACAAAGAGATGGAAGAGAGAGAAGGCGATGAAGGAAGCTGCGGAGGAGGGGAAACAGAAGGCGAGCATTCAGCAGCCCCGATTCACTCTGGAGAGTAACCGTTGAGCCGGAGAAGTATAAATATGTGTTTAAAGCCAACACGTAGAGGTAATGATGCTCTCGTACTTCGTTAACTGCCTTGAAGTCAGTCCTGGAAATGCACTTTGCTCAGCTCTAGAACGGCTGCACCGGGAACCAGCACCTCGGGCAAGCCTCTCGCCACCGTCCCACGCTGCCGCGTTGGGGAAACTGCAGATTTTCCTTGCGGGGCTGAGAGTATCTCTTAGGCTACAAGAGGAAAGAGAGTAATAAAACAAGGCAGGTGAGCTGATGTGCTTTTGTCCAAAAGATCTGCATGGAAGTAACCACAGGATTGATAAAGACAGAAGTTATTGTGAACTGTCCAGAAAACAGCATGATATTTGATCATAGGCAAGTTGACAAAGTCATGTCAAAAAAAAAGTGTGTCAAAACTCCAAACTTAATATACTGCCTCACATGCTTCCCTATGCAAGGTTGGAAGGTTGAGGTGAATTTTCTAGCTGTTGGAAAGAGCAGGACTCTGAGGGGTGGGCAAGAGTATCTGTGGGGGCGAGGAGGAGACCCTCCTGCACAGCTTCTGAACCCAGCTGGCTTCCTGACCTGAGAGTGGAACCCCAGCAGCTGAAGAAAAATCTAGAATCCTTGGCATCCACATTGTGCATAGCACTGTCAAGGGGGAGCACTGGCTTTAAAGTGGAAGAAACAATTTACATCCAGGTTCTGCCACGTGGAAGCTGTGTGGCCACAGGCAAGATGCTAGACCTCTCTGAGCCTCAGTTACGTTCTCCGTAGATGGACTGGTACTGCCCGCCTTACAGGACGGCTCATTCCCTCATGTATCCATTCACCAACTATTCACTGAGTCCCTGCACCGTGCCACGTGCTGCCTTGTGCACCAGGGAGATGGCACGACCATGCCCTGCTGTCACAGGACTCACGTTCTACCTGTGGATGCAAAAACATACAAATACAATCATGTCCGAGAGCCATGAGAGCTGTGGGAGGACAGAATATTTCTTCACAAGGACAGGAGTGGATGGTTGCTGGGAAGGACCTCTCTGTCTAGAGTGGAGGGAATCAGGCCAGCAAAGGTGATGGAAAAGCATTCTGGACCGAGGGAAACTCAGGGTCAAGCGCTGGAGCAGAAATGACCTTGGCTTGCAGGCGAGGCCAGGCAGGGCGGCAGATGGGAGCAGTGGGTCATGGTCAGATTGGCACTTGACTCTGACGGTGATGAGAAACCCCTGCAGATTCTCGATCGGAGGATTACCACGGCAGCTGTACATCCCTGTGGGAGCACCGGCGGCTGTGAACCGAGAGTGGTGCTGAGAGGTGGACGGTGCCGCCGAAGAAAGGTGGTGCTGACTTGACTCACAGCCACGGCTGCAGAATGGAAAGGCAGGGCCCGAGCGGGACATTTATGGGCAGAACTGAGACAGGTCTGCACGGAGCATGTGGCCTGAGCCCTGGGGACAGAGGGAAGGAAACGTGGAGGAGGAGCGGGGTGGAGACATCAGAAGTTCGGCTTGAGATGCCGACTAGATGGCCAAGGGCCGGGGCCAGGTGGGCAGTTAGGAGAGCTGAACCAGACGCTAAGATGTCCTTCGTGAATGTTAATGTAAAAAAAATTTATGTAGGAATGAAAATAGCACAGTGACAAATGATTCTGAGCTATATTTGTGACTCCTCTGTCGCTGTTAATCTGACCTGGAAATGAGCATATACAGCTCACATAACATGTCAATGGAAGTGTAAAATAATTAAACACACATGCAGGCACACGTACACACACACACGCATATACATGTGCAGACAGACACGCACAGACACAATTCACATGTGCATGCACATATACACACGTGCACAGCTACATACACACGTGTATACACACGTGCACGTGTGTGTGCACATGCATGCACACATATACACAGATACAGGGCACACACATACACATATAGAGCGCGCGCGCACACACACACACACACACACACACACACACACACACACACAGAATCTCAGGAGCCTCGGAGGTCTTTGGCTCTCAGGGCCGTGCAGGAAAACGTCTGGCATACAAGCTTTATTCCTGTCCGACTCATGAAGGTGTCTCACTCAGATGTTTGTAGGCTCTTTTCTTCCTGGGGCTGAAAGCTGCTTTGCGTTGGCCCCATCAGGAACTTGGACCAAGTTAAGCCCTAGGAGTTGGCTGTGCTCACTCCAGGCCCCTGGAAGATGTAGGAGCTGCCCCTAGAGCAGGGGAGCTAGAGTTTCCTGTTCCTTTCCCTGCACCAGGCAAGGGTTGCTTTGTTGAGGGACTTTCGTAGGAACACCAAAATCCTCAGTCAGGAACCAGGAGTCGGTGGGGCCCTGCTGTGCTCTGGTCTGGGGACCCAGTGACAAGTGCCCAGTTTCCCTTAAGGGCAGTTAGCACCCTCCACCCCGCTCCCAGCCTGCATCACTGCAGGCCCGGCCAAGGGCAGCACAGGCCTGGTGGGCTTCCTGGAAGAAGTGCCACAGTGTTCTTGTAGCTGGAAACCTCATGGCCACCCTCTGCCCTCCAGGCCTTCGCTGGCAACTCCTGCCAGCCCCATAAAGTCCCTGGGGCTGAGCTTCCCTCCCACCACCTGTGACCCCACACCTGCCCAGCCTCGTCCACCACCCAGGTCCCTACCCTGTGGCCGAGCCAGGTTGAACTATGAGCTCTTCCATAAGTGCTCCCCGTGTCCCCCCATGGACCTTGGCACCGTGGCTCCCTTGTTACCAAAAACATTCTTGAGAGACTCACGTTGACTCAAAATCTTGTGCTGGAGACAGGCCCTGAGCCTGGGCCTCTGGGACCAGTGGCTGGGCCAGTGTCAACGTAACACCCAACAGCAGGGTGAAAAATGAAAATGTACACCACTCCGTGTACTTGGACTTGGCTCAGCCAATCAGATGTTCAACTTTATGGCGGAAAACAACAAGATGTTGGTTGTGGAAGCCCTTCAGCCAGGATCATGGCCCTTTGTAGCTACCTCCAACCAGGGGCTAAGTCCTGGAGGAAATCAAGGCTCTAGTGCACTGCCAACTAGATGCCCCTTGAACCTGAAGGATATGTAGGTGCTCAATTTCATCCTGAAAAACTCTGAGAAATCCATCTGCCAAAAGGAGAGATGGGCGAACCTTTGCCATTCTGCACGCCATCCTCCTTGTCTGTCTGATCTCTGCCCGTGAGTTGTGCCTGAGGTCGGGGAGGAGAGACATGCAGCTTTTACTGAGCCCTGGGGATGGGGAAGTGCTGTGCTAGTTTCTTCCCAGAAAAGTCTCACGGAGTCTTTACCAACCTCATGAAAATATCATCATTCTCCCATTTTGAAGATGAGGCAAATGAGTCTCAAAGCAAATAAACGGTCTGCAGTCACCCAGCTTGGACATGGCGCAGCCTTGACATTGGGCATTGGGTTTTCACAGAATTTCATTTTTTAAAAATTTTATTGGGGGCTTCCCTGGTGGCGCAGTGGTTGAGAGTCTGCCTGCTGATGCGGGGGACATGGGTTCGTGCCCCGGTCCGGGAAGATTCCACGTGCCGCGGAGCGGCTGGGCCCGTGAGCCATGGCCGCTGGGCCTGCATGTCCGGAGCCTGTGCTCTGCGGCGGGAGAGGCCACAACAGTGAGAGGCCCGCGTACCGCAAAAAAAAAAAAAAAAAATTTTATTGGAGTATAGTTGATTTACAATGTTGCGCTAGTTTCAGGTGTACAGCAAAGTGATCCAGTTATACATACACATATATTCAGTCTTTTTCAAATTCTTTTCCCATTTGGGTTATTACAGAATATTGAGTAGAGTTCCCTGTGCCGTACAGTAGGTCCTTGTTGGTCAAGGTATTTCTTAAGGCAGCATCTGACTCTGTGCAAAAGGAAATACAGTGTCCATCTAACATCACCATGGAAACTTTATTTCCTCATAGCAGAATCTAAAGTTAAAATGAATCATAAGAATTCAAAGATCCGATTGACAAAATATATATTTCACTCTGTGGAGGGGGAATGACCGGTGACGGCTCAGCTGACAGGAGGGAGGAGACCTCTGTAAGACCCACATCTCCCCTCACGAGAGCCCAGGTGGGGCCGCTCGGTGACAGGGACCTGAGTCCAGGAACGCCTGAAGAATCGCAGACAGCCCACACAGGTCTGCCTTGCCCGCTGTGGTGGTGGAGGTCACGTCAATTTGGGCGACCTGTTCATCACCGATTAGGTCTTTGGTGAGCAGGCCTCACCCCAACGATGTTTCTCACAGAACGAGTTGCCCTTCTCATCTGGCCGCACTGCTCTTTCATGCCCAACTCCTTGTCTCAGTAGGATGTGACAGCATCTGCTGACCTTCTGACCAGCTCGCCTGGCATGTCCTCCTGTGAAGCAGAGAAACGCCATAAACGCAGGCTCTGACAGGGAGCAGGGCAGAGTGTGCTCAGACGGACCGACTAAGCGAACGCTGGGCGCCGGTGCCTGGGAGTAGCCGGTACCCACCGTGTGAGAGAAACGGGGCACCCACTGTGTGTGAGGCCCTGGGCCTCAGGGGACCAAAAGGATGGCAAACAGCTGAAGACGGGAGATTCCGGGTCCCCTGGCAGCCCCTCCCTGGCTCAGCGGAGGCTCTGGCCTCTGCACAGCCCCGCAGTAGGACACCCTCCCTTTTTGCCGAGGCCTTTTTCCAGGAGGAAGTTTCCCAGAAGGAATGCCTGGAAGTCGGAACCTGCCCCTGGGCCGGCAGGACCATGGAGGGATGGGCGGCCAGGCGTGGCCTCTCCACGCACATGACGCAGGACAGTGACAGTGGGGACACCCGGGCTCTGGCCCAGCCCCGCCCCTGCCAGGCTACACTACGGTTCTCTGGGCTTCAACTTGCTCATCCTAAAGCAGTGGTTTGCAACGGGTGGCCTCCACATACAGGCCTCTCTGGAGCCCTTCGTGCCCCCCATCCTTATGACGCCCTGGGCTTCAGGCTGCAGGGATTCACCTCGGGAGCCATCCGAGGAGGCGCACGATGGCCACTCTCCCGGGCTGGGCTGCGATGGGCCGGCCATAGGAAGAGAAAGAAAAGAAGGATGAGGTGATGGAAGAGGAGGGGGGGGGCAGGGGCTGGAGAGCACTTCGCACAAGGGCATCTCTGTGGGCAATTTCCACCGAGCTCCTGGTTGCCGTCAGAGAGGAGCAATGAGACCAGTCTTTGTTCTCCATGTTTGCCCTTCAGGGTCAGGTTGGGAGGCAGCGGCCGGGTGGTGGTCACAGCTGGGAGGGAAGGGCAAAAGTCATGCAGGCGGTTTGAAAACTGTCACTTTAAAATATGGGGTCACCCCACTCAGGCTTCCAGGCAGGGCTGGCCCCCTGCTGCCAAGGAAGGAGCTGGTGGAAAGGAAAACCTGTGAGCCACCCGAAGAAGTCTGGAGTCTGCGCTTGGGGAACGTACATTTGTTTTTCCAAAAGAGAAAGAGGAGAACTTCCCAGCCAAACATTTACACGCCTTCGGGTTCACACCGACAAACGATGCTGAGTGGGCAGATACGAGCATATGTGGACATGCACACACACCTACATCCCCATGGCTTTACCAGATGCTTACACCCCAAATCTTCCCTGTTTGCTTAGAAAGATGAAATGATTAGATTTCTTCCAACTTGAAGCTGGATGATGACTTCGGAGAACTTGCAAAGCCCATCACGGGCTGTGAGTCACCCCCGTATAAACGGCCACAAGTGGGGTCACATGATTAAATTTCATGATCTGAGTTGCATTGAAATCAGGTGCGTGGCTTTTAAATCCCAGTAGTTGGTGATTTTTTAAAATATCTGCCAAACAGAACAATGAGACCCTTTTAAATCCCCCCGTGAGCAACTATTAAAACCACAATTTACAACTCTGCGTAGCATCTAACTTGTTAACCAGGTGTTCCTGTGTTATTGTTTGAAATTCTACCTTGGTTTAAATCAAATGAAGAAAAGCCAAAAGTCCAATTAAAATCCCACATTCGCCTCTTTATCGAGGGTAGGTGAAAGACGTTTGTTATAGATTTAATGGCAGAAATCTCATAAAATGCTAGACCATCCTTTTTTCTTCCCAGTTTCTTATTTCTTGCTTAGATTCTCACAGCTTACTGGCATTTCCTGTTCCTAACTGAAGGGGAAAAAAAGAGAGAGAATAAATCCAGGAATTTCTGGCTTAATTTTAGTAGCATCCTGGACACTCTAGCTGAATTTGACAATTGAGTGTTGTCATGGGATATTAAAATCATGCAGTGGGCCCATTTAGGTGATTATTTCATAGGCTGTCCCTTAATAAGTTCCATGCCTCTCTGGATCCTCTTTGCCAACATGTGTCCACTGTATTTAATAGTTCAGGGACAACAAATTTATGTTGCTAAGCTCCAAAAGCAAACCCAACCCAAATACCTCCCCCAACTGCAGACATTGACCAAGGTAATATGGAATTCAGTTGTCTTAGCTGCACCATAATTATTTCCAGACTTAAGTTGCCTGTCTTTGTTTTTGGCCATTTTTCCCATTCCATCCCGATGCTGACACACTGGTGCTCCTTTGCCTTTTTCAGTTTTCTGCTTAGAGCTTATTGTCACCTCCCCTCCTGTCCCTGAATCTTCAGCAGACCTTTCTATTCTTCCACCCTTCCTTCAACCCGCTATTCAATACGCCTTTCTCCGAACTGACGGAGCTCTTCTGCCATCAAGCAAACTTACCCGGTTCCTTTGGACTGCCTTCCTTTTCCTGGGGATGAAAAGGAGACAAAAGGATTTTCTGTAGCCCTAGCTGCACTGTAATAAGTAGGATAATCTGATAAATCGGATCAAATTTTTTCTTTTTGCAGAAATCCTGAAACTGCAGGAAAAAAAAGTGTCAGTTATAGCACATCTGTTCTCCTTTACGCCTTATTTAAGAAAATAATTCTTGCCAGATTTTTGCCCACCCATAATAATTATACCATTTTTACAGATGTGGTTTTTAACAGCTTCATTTTGGCCCCAAATCTTTTATATAATTTGCAATGAATTTGCTTCTTGGCTTGCACTTCATTACGATTTGGCCATAATGAGATGGAGGTACAGGAACTCGTTCCCAGAGCTATACCTTTTAGTAATGTTTTTATAAACCGAACAGCTAGGGTAGAAATGATCACTGTCATCATTGCTGTTATTATTATTATCATTATCAGTAGAACAATTCTTGCAAGTTTTGCACTTGAGTATTTAACTTGGCAGTCACCCTGGGATTGTTTTTCTTTATTCCTAATTATCTACTCCCTTTTTGAGCTGAAGCCCAGAGTGGGGCTGTTTGTGCAAGTCCCTAGACGCAGGTAAAGACGGCAGGGCTTTCCACACTGGGTGCAGCCAGAAGCACGCCTACCTGCCACGCACAGTCCTGAACACCCAGGGTGCTGCAAGGGGCCTCACCCCCAGCCCTGGCCTTGATGAGCTCCCGGAACACTGGGGAATGAAGCAGACAGCAGAGGATGCGGGAAAATACAGTGAATCATGGCAGGAGTCAAACACAAAGCCAGCTAAGAACTAAAGGACTGGTGGTTGCCAAGAAGGAGGGGCTTGGGCTTCCCTGGAGGTGCAGTGGTTAAGAATCCAGCTGCCAATGCAGGGGACACGGGTTTGAGCCCTGGTCTGGGAAGATCCCACATGCCACGGAGCAACTAAGCCTGTGCGCCACACCTACTGAGCCCACGCTCTAGAGCCCGCGTGCCACAACTACTGAAGTCCACATGCCTAGAGCCTGTGCTCCACGACAAGAGAAGCCGCTGCAATGAGAAGCCTGCACACCGCAGCAAAGAGTAGCCCCTGCTTGCCGCAACTAGAGAAAAGCCCACACGCAGCAACAAAGACCCAACCCAGCCAAAAATAAAATAAAGAAAATAAGATAAATAAAATTATATTAAAAAAAGAGGGGTCTTGGGGAGGGATGGAGTGGGAGATTAGCAAATATAAGCTTTTATATCGAACGGATAAACAATAAGCTCCTACTGTATAGCACAGAGAACTGTATACAGTGTCCTATGATACACCATCATGGAAAAGAATATAAAAAAAGAATGTATATATACGTATAAGTGAATCACTTTGCTGTACAGCAGAAATTAACACAATGCTGCAAATCAGCTACACTTCAATTAAGCAAAAAGAGCTAAAGGGAGTCACAGAGGAAAGGACCGCGTGGGAGTGCTGAGAACACCAGGGAAGGGGCTCCAGGAGCGATGCGGGATAAACTGGAACCGGTCATCGTTAAAGGGAGCAAGTGACAGACAGTGTTTTGCGTGACGAGGTGCTCGAGGACGGGCTGGCCATTTAGTGCTCAGGGCAAACTTGGGTAGCAAGTGTGATGGGGAAACTGAGGCTGGGGGCCGTGTGGAAACCCATGCGGCCGGTAGGTGTCCTGCCGTGGCCACGATGGGGCTCGGGCAGCTTCTGGCCCTCCCTGTGTGTTGCATCTTCTGAGGGATTGGAATTGGATCCACGACCAGAGCTCCTTCAGGCTGAGCTCGGTGGTTTGGGTTACAAATTCCAGAGCCCTCCGTGGACTGCGTGAGTCCCTGCTAGCCTGGGGGCCACCTGAGGACAGAGACCAGGAGAAACAGGAAAGGACCTTAAATACAATGGGCTGCAGTCCAGAGAGACACGCGAGTCTCCCAGGCTGGCACGGGTCCCCTTTTCCACAATTAGGAGGTGAGTTCACATTGGGCAGACCCTATCCCTAAGGTGCCCATGCATTTCAGGGGCCTCACGGCCCCAGAATGGCTCAGGCTTCCTGTTTCCACTAAATTTCACTGGTTCTTTTTTCTTTTTCCCTTATGTTCTGCACTATGTTGCCACAGGCATGAAAATTATTTATTTTCTTTAATTTCCACTTAAAAAAAATAAAACAAAGCAAAAAATTGTGCAAGCAAAGGAAACTCATTCTCAGGAGGGTCAGACTTTTCTGCGCTGGGATATATGGGAATGTGAGCACCGCCCAGAAGTATTCGACCCCCTATCCTTTTAAACACATCTCTCGGTTAATTCCAGGGCTCAGGATCCGACCACGGAAATCCGCGCTTGGACACGCCCCTCTTGCCTCTCCTTTTCCTGCCTCTCCCTTGGGCACTGACAAGCAAGTCCCTCCGTCTTCTCCTACTTGGCCAGCTCCTGCTACCAAACCAAGCTCCCTGCCTCCCCAGCCGGAAGCTCAGATGTCAAGTTCTTTAACAAGCCCCCCATTCCTAGGCATGGGCTAGGCTAGCGGTGGTCGCTCTTTTCCAGTTAGGAAAGAATTCTTGGATGGCTGCAAAGAAGACAGTAGAAGTGCCCGGCGAGGCCCTCCATGGACATGTAGACGTGCCTGGAGGGGCAGTGGGCAAGGTCAGCCCCCCCGACAGCCCCTGGGCTGATAGGGCCCACGGCGGGGCAGCTTCCAACGGCCGCCGCCGCTGCCGTGGTCCTGGTCCTTTGGTCGCCTGCGCCCCGGGTTCATCAGCAGCAGGTCCGCAGATACGAGGCGACAGCACCAGGCCCACGTGGGCCGAGGGGCATCCGCAGTGGCAGAGCGCGCCGCTTGCTTTGGGCTGGGAGGACTCGCTCTTAATGAATTTAGATGATATTCAGCTGCCTCCACTACTTAATTCACTCAGCGGCCTGGGCGTCGGAAGAGATGAGCAAAGGGAGGCCGACTGACTCCCGTGACTCGGTGTCAGCGTGGCCCCGACAGCAGGCACGGGAGCCCCGGCCCGGCCACCGCCCCCCGCCTGGGCCTGGGCAGGGCTCTGGGACCCCCGGGGACCCCCGATCGAGCCCCGACAAGGCGGCCCAGCAGCGCGGGCTGCTGTAGCACGTGCCCTGCGCTGGGTGGTCTGGGGACATCGCCTGCTTCCGAGCTCATTTGCCTGCAAACGCCCTCACCTTGTCAGTGCCAATAATTATCCGGTCGGCGCTACTCAGAGCTGCCATGCCTTAAGATTGGATTAGATTGAGGAGGCTGAGGCCCGCTCCTCTGTGCATTTTCCCAGTCAGTTAACGTAGCCACTGGGGGCCTCACCGAGGCCTACAGCAGAGCTACACTAACTTTCTCTCCCCTTCCTTATTACGGAGCTTAATAACAGCAGGCAGTGTATTAATATGTAAGAGATCAAGAGATTATTGATTAGAGTCACTTGCCTAATATCCCCTGTCCGTCATGTAGTTCAGCAGCCCTTTCATGATTTTTTGTGTCAGGCCATTTAAATATTCATGACCGAGTTGCTTTGTACCTCCACGGCTGAATTTCTAATTAATCTGTCAAAAGAAATACAATGTGCCCGGAAGCCTTATTATGATAAGGGTCAGCTGAAACAGAGATGGTCTGGCAAGGCCTAAGGGGTAATTAATTATAACAATACAGTGTTTACCTTGTGTGGTACCTGCGGCCTAAATGAGCACTAAATTAGGCTCAAACCACTCCAGTCTGCGTTTGAAGCCTCCTGATCTGCCAGACTAGATCATAATGATGGGAGGAGAGAGCCGAGAGCCGCGGCTATGTAACAACATAATCAGCAATTATAGCTGCGAAATGGGGAGAAGGGGGAATTTTATCTCATTAGAAAAGCCCAAGTAGAAAGTTTTTTTTTCTGTCACCAGCTCTTTTCTTTAGAATTCAAATGATTCCACTCTAAAGGTGAGGGATCTCAAATCTAATTCCAGTGCAGAGAGCTGGCCTAATTAGTGGTATACTTTGGCTAAAATATGAATGACATTTGCTCCAGCTCGCAGCGGCCTATTAATAGAGGGTGTCAGAGTGAAACATTAAGTGTATCATTCTTCTGTCAATTTATTTCTGTCATTATTGTTTCTTTATTTCCTCTGCCACATTATGGTCACTAATTTCTTCTCACTTTTATGAGATTCTTAATGTGGGCCTTTAATGAACTCCAAAAACTCAACCACAACTCTGGAATTAAAATACTAGGCTCCTGTCAGGGTGGCGTGACAAAGTAAAACTTGAATAGTATCATTCTTCTGTCAATTTATTTCTGTCATGATTTTTCTTTATACCCTGCCACATTATGCCCACTAGTTTAATTCCATTTTTATGTGACTTGTTAATGTGAATTTTAGGTGGCTTTTAATCACCTCCAAATTTGTAGAATATCACAATAAATCATAACTGTATCCCCTCTTATGACAATTTATTTCTGTCATTATTTTTTATTTCTCCTTCCTTATTACAACTCTGAGTTTCATCTCCTCCTCTGTGACCTTTACATTGTTGCATTTTAAAAAGAAGCACATAGAAAGTTTGCTCTTTCTCGGGAACTAAGAGAGGGGAGCCATTCTATGGGGCCGAGGCTCTCCTCACCCCTGTGGTCACAGTGTGTTCAGCCAGTGGACTCCCCATCTGGCCGTCAAGACACGTGGATCTGAGGAAAGGTGCACTGGCTGGGGATTTAGAAAGGAAATGGGGGGAAAGGGCAAAACAAACTGGCTTACACATGGACGGATGCGGAGCCAATGAGTTGAATTCTGAAAAACAATCACTTATTTAATTCTTGCAACAAGAGTCTACTGATTGTGCAACTTGGGGAAGAGAAAAATCTCTCAAACAAATGAGTTGTGCTATGGAAATTGATTCTGGTCTCTCAAGTTCATCTTTTAAAGTGGGGGTTAACCTTAGCCAGACTCATCAAGAAAAAAAGGGAGAAGACACATATCGATAGAAATAGAAATGAAAAAGGAGAAGTAACAATTGACACTGCAGAAATACAAAGGATCATGAGAGATTACTACAAGCAACTATAGGCCAAAAAAATGGACAACCCAGAAGAAATGGACAAATTCTTAGAAAAGCACAACCTTTGAGAATGAACCAGGAAGAAATAGAAAATATAAACAGACCAATCACAAGCACTGAAATTGACACTGTGATTAAAAATCGTCCAACAAACTAAAGCCCAGGACCAGATGGCTTCACAGGCAAATTCAATCAAACATTTAGAGTAGAGCTAACACCTAGACTTCTCAAACTATTCCAAAATACAGCAGAGGGAGGAACACTCCCAAACTCATTCTACGAGGCCACCATCACCCTGATACCAAAAAGATTTCACAAAAAAAGGAAAACTACAGGCGAATATCACTGATGAACACAGATGCAAAAATCCTCAACAAAATACTAGCAGAGTCTAGCTGCACATTAAAAGGATCATACACCATATTCAAGTGGGGTTTATCCCAGGAAGGCAAGGATTCTTCAATATACGCAAATCAATCCACATGATACACCATATTAACAAATTGAAGGAGAAAAACCATATGATCATCTCAAATGATGCATAAAAAAGCATTTGACAAAATTCAGCACCCATTTATGATGAAAACCCTCCAGAAAGTAGGCATAGAGGGAACTTACCTCAACATAATAAAGGCCATATATGACATAAACTCACAGCCGACATTGTTCTCAATGGTGAAAAACTGAAACCGTTTCCACGAAGATGAGGAACAAGACAAGGTTGCCCACTCTCACCACTATTATTCAACATAGTTTTGGAAGTCTTACCCACGGCAATCAGAGAAGAAAAAGAAATAGAAGGAATCCAAATTGGAAAAGAAGGAGTAAAACTGTCACTGTTTGCAGATGACATGATACTATACATAGAGATTCGTAAAGATGCTACCAGAAAACTACTAGAGCTAATCAATGAATTTGGTAAAGTAGCAGTATGCAAAATTAATGCGCAGCAATCTCTTGCATTCCTATACACTAATGATGAAAAATCTGAAGGAGAAATTAAGGAAACACTTCCATTTACCACCGCAACAAGAAGAATAAAATACCTAGGAATAAACCTACCTAAGGAGACAAAAGACCTGTATGCAGAAAACTATAAGACACTGATGAAAGAAGTTAAAGATGATACAAACAGATGGAGAGATATACCATGTTCTTGGATTGGAAGAATCAACATTGTGAAAATGACTATACTACCCAAAGGGATCTACAGATTCAATGCAATCCCTACTAAACTACCAATGGCATTTTTCACAGAACTAGAACAAAAAATTTCACAATTTGTATGGAAACACAAAAGACCCTGAATAGCCAAAGCAATCTTGAGGGAAAGAAACGGAGCTGGAGGAATCAGACTCCTTGACTTTAGACTATACTACAAAGCTACAGTAATCAAGACAGTATGGTAGTGGCATAAGAACAGAAATATAGATCAATGGAACAGGATAGAAAGCCCAGAGATAACCCCACACACATATGGTCATCTTATCTTTGGTATAGGAGGCAAGAATATACAATGGAGAAAAGACAGCCTCTTCAGTGAGTGGTGCTGGGAAAACTGGACAGATACATGTAAAAGAATGAAATTAGAACACTCGCTAACACCACACACAGAAATAAACTCAAAATGGATTAAAGACCTAAATATAAGGTCAGGCACTATAAAACTCTTAAAGGAAAACATAGGCAGAACACTCTATGAAATAAATCACAGCAAGATCCTTTTTAACCCACCTCCTAGAGAAATGTAAATAAAAACAAAAATAAACAAGTGGGACCTAATGAAACTTCAAAGCTTTTGCACAGCAAAGGAAACCATAAACAACATGAAATGACAACTCTCAGAACATGAGAAAATATTTGCAAATGAAGCAACTGACAAAGGATTAATCTCCAAAATTTACAGGCAACCCATGCAGCTCAATATCAAAAAAACAAACAACCCAATCCAAAAATGGGCAGAAAACCTAAATAGACATTTCTCCAAAGAAGGTATACAGATGGCCAACAAACACATGAAAGGATGCTCAGCCAACATCACTAATCACTAGAGAAATGAAAATCAAAACTACAATGAGGTATCACCTCACACCAGTCAGAATGGCCATCATCAAAAAAATCTACAAACAACAAATGCTGGAGAAGGTGTGGAGAAAAGGGAATAGTCACTATGGAGAACAGTACGGAGGTTCCTTAAAAAATTAAAAATAGAACTACCATATGACCCAGCAATACCACTACTGGGCATATATGCTGAGAAAACCATAATTCAAAAAGAGTCATGTACCAAAATGTTAATTGCAGCACTATTTACAATAGCCAGGACATGGAAGCAACCTAAGTGTCCATCAACAGATGAATGGATAAAGAAGATGTGGCACATATATACAATGGAATATTACTCAGCCATAAAAAGAAATGAAATTGAGTTATTTGTAGTGAGGTGGATGGACCTAGAGTCTGTCATACAGAATGAAGTAAGTCAGAAAGAGAAAAATACCATATGCTTACACATATATATGGAATCTAAAAAAAATTAAAAATGGTTATGAATAACCTAGAGGCAGGACAGGAATAAAGATGCAGACATAGAGAATGGACTTGAGGACATGGGGAGGGGGAAGCGTAAGCTGGGATGAAGTGAGAGAGTGGCATGGACAGATATACACTAGCAAATGTAAAATAGATAGCTAGTGGGAAGCAGCCGCATAGCACAGGGAGATCAGCTCGGTGCTTTGTAGTCACCTAGAGGGGTGGGATAGGGAGGGTGGGAGGGAGACCCAAGAGGGAGGGGATATGGGGATATATGTATATGTATAGCTGATTCACTTTGTTATACAGCAGAAACTAACACAACAATGTAAAGCACTTATACTCCAATAAAGATGTTAAAAAAATAAATAAATAGATACAGTGGGGATTAGCAGAGGGTGACGCATGGGCCAAATCTGACCTCGCCAATGTGTTTGCACCGCTCATGAGCTGAGAATGGGTTTTACATTTTTAAATGGGTAAAACATAAAGCAGATGAATATTTGTGACTTTTGAAAATCACAGACAGTTCAGGTTCCAGTGTCCATGAATAAGTTTTTACTGGAACACCATGACCATGTGTTCATGTATTGTCTCTGGCGGCTTTCGTGTAAAAACAGCAGAGTTGAGTCATTATGACAGAGACCATATGACCCCAGAGTCTAAAATATTTACTCTCTGGCCCTTCACAAATAAAGTTTGTTGGCCCTATCTTAAAGAAGTCAGTTAGCAGTACTAATATCTCTTGACTTTGACAAAGAATTTGGGGACAACATTCAGAGAATCGAACTTGGTTCAAACAAGCCAAATAACTAAAATACCTGGGTTTCTATGTCTATTTTTTTCTGAGCTGCATTCTGGAAAGTTGAATTCTTATCTTGGGAAGGGTCTTCATTGATTTATGGCTTCAAAAAATAGTTGCTGTGTTTCAACTCTGCAACAGGGATTGTATCAGGATACCAGTCCCTTGAGAAATGGAGGCGTTGAAGGCACAGTCCCTGTTCTCAATGATCGGATTCTCCTGCACGGCAAAGATCACATGTGTAAATCCTTCAAGTGGAAGAATTCCAGACAGCCCTTAGAAATCAGTGTTAAAGTGTCTAGGTGGGGACACGGGGGAGGCTAGGAGCATCATAGCCTGAAACTGACTAACGATTTACCTTAAACAAAACTTACTGAGCACGTGACATAGTCCAGGCATTTACCTGGCCGTGGAAATTTGGGAGTGCGTCACTTCAAGGAACTCCCACCCCCACCTCTCACTGACAAGACCCCTGCATGTGGTACTTCCTACATTGTCCTCAGCTCTTATTTTAACCTCCAGGAAAGGGAGGAACTGAGTTTAAAACTTGACCTATCAGCCCTCTCAAGCCATGGAACCCATGACTTTCTAGGCTCAGCTTCCACTGGCATCCAAAACAACGGTCAATGGCTCCCCTTGTCTGTGGGAACGAGTTCACATTCTGGACCCAGGCAGAGCCACCACAGGGCTGGATCCCAGGCTGGATCCCACTCCAACCCCGAAGGAAACTTCTCACTGCTTCTCCCCTCTAACCTGCACTCATGACTTGCTGCTGCTCGGATACTCAGTACCAGGAGCGCCTCATCCTCCTCCAAGATGTTATCGCCAAGAGTTCCAGATGCTCCAGAGCCTTCTCATTTTCTCACCCAGAAACCAGCACATAAGCCCTCTGGGTACCACACAGGATGCAGTCTCACAGCTGGGCTACCCCGGCTCACATGTTGTACTCACTCTTTCTTCTCCACTGCTCCTCGCTCTTTCTCTCTCTAACACGGAGTAACTGTATTTATTTTTCAATGATCTCTCCTCCCTGATAATAAAGGTGATATGTTTACTTACTGGAAAATACAGGAAATTACCAGGAAGAATAAGCACCCATAATCTTACCATCTAGAGAGACAATGTTAATTCCATCTTAGTTATTTCCATGCTTTTCTCTATTCATAACTGATGTCTATGAGATAACATTTAAAGATTTTAAGTTACATAGTTAAATCGTATTAGAGCCATTTTCCTGCAATAAAAATTTCCTCCTTGTGTTTTTCAAACAGCTGTATATAGCCATTTGGTGTAAAAAAAAAAAAAACCCTCAACAAACGGGAAGAGATGGAAACATCACCAATATGATAAAAAAACATCTGGGAGATAGCCCAGCTGACATCATACTTAATGGTGAAAGACTGAAACCTTTCCCCTAAGGTCAAGAACAAGATAAGGATGTCTACACTTCCAACTGTTAATCAGCATTTTGCTGGAGGTTCTAGCCAGGGCAATCAGGTAAGAAAAATAAATAAAAGATCACAAAGGAAGAGGTAAACCTACCTCTATTTTCAGGTGACATGATTTCACATATACAAAGAATATTAAGGAATCCATAGAAAATACTAGAGCTATAAAGTGAGTTCAGCAAAACTGCAGAATACAATATTGATACAAAAATATCAATTATATCTATATAATACTGATGAACAACCCAGAAACAAAATTAAGAAAGCAATTTCATTTACAATAGCACCAGAAAGATATAAAATACTTAGGAGTAAATTTAACAAAAGAAATAGAAAACTTATATACTGGAAATTACAAAAAAGAAATCACTTAAAGACATTAAAGAAGACCTAAATGAATGGAAAGACATCCCATGTTGGTGGATTGGAAGGCTTCATATTGTTAAAAAGGCAGTATTCCCCATATTGACCTACAGAATCAATTCAGTCTCTCAAAATCCCAGCTAGCTTTTTTGCACAAATTGACAAACTGATCCTAAATTCATATGGAAATGCAAGGCACTCAGAACAGTCAAAACAACTTTGATAAAAAAAAACAAAGTTATAGGACTCACACTCCCTGATTTCAAAACTGAATATCTATGTACAGTAATCAAGAGAGTGTAGTACTGGCAGAAGGATAGCAAAATAGATCAATGGAATAGAATCAGGAGTCCATGAATTTATGGTCAATTGATTTTTGACAAATGCCAAGACATTTCAATGGGAAAAAAATATTCTTTTCAACAAATGGTGCTCCAGATGGATTTCTACATGCGAAGAATGAAGTCTGACCCTCTACCTCACATCATATACAAAAATTATCTCAAATGGATCCAATACCTAAATGTAAGAGCTAAAGCTATAAATTTTTTAGAAGGAAACAAAAGTATAAATCTTTGTGATCCAGGATTAGGCAATGGTTTCTTACATATGACATCTAAGCATAGGTAAGCAAAGAAAAAATTTGACTTTAAACGAAAAACTTTTATGCTTCAAAGGACACCATCAAGAATTTGAAAAGATAGCACATAGGATGGGAGAAAAAACTGGCAAATTATTATAAGGGCGTAGTACCCAGAATACAAAAAGAATGTTACAACTCAACAATCAAAATGCAAATAACCCAATTTTAAAATATGCAAAGGATTTGAATAGACATTTCTCTAAAGATTATATAAAAATGGCCAAAAAGCACATAAACAGATGCTCAACATCATTAATCATTAAGAAAATGCAAATCAAAACTGCTTCATACCAACTAGGGTGGTTATAATAAAAAAGACAGAAAAAAGCAAGAGTTGGTGAGAGCGGGGAGAACTAGAATCCTCGTACATTGCTGGCAGGAATGCAAAATGGTGCAAATACTTTGGAAAAGTCTGGAAGTTCCTCGTATGACTCAGAAATTCCAGTCTAAGGTATTTAGCTAAGAGAACAGAAAACATGTATACACACACACAGAGTTTATAAAATGTTCATAGCAGCATTATCCTTAATAGGCAAAAAGCAGAAACAACACAAATTTTCACCAACTGCCCAGTGGATAAACAAAATGCAATTTGTTCAGCCACAAAAAGTAATAAAGTACTGATAACCTGCTCTAACATGGCTGAACCTTGAAAGTGTACTAAGGGATGAAGCCAGACATGAAAGACCACATGGTGTTCGAGTCCAGAAAATTCCAGAATAGGCAAGTCCGTGGAGGTAGAAAGTAGATTAGCAGTTGCTAGATGGAGGAGAAAATGGAAACTGCCTGCTAATGGTACAGAGCTGTTGAGGGAGTAGAATGTTCTGGAATTACTAAAAATGTTCTGGAATATACTAAAAAACCATCGAACTGTAAAAGGGTGAATTTTATGGTATGTGAATTATTTTAAAAACTCTGTAATTACATTATAGAACTAAAACTGTATTGATTGTTCTCTGATTATTGGGCACCACTGTGCATCTCTTAAACCCCATAGCTGAAGCATCTTTTCTTACCATTAGCCCCTGAGATGACTGCATTTCCATGGGACCAGCTTCCCTGGGGGTTCCCTTGGGTCTCAGGGGGTCCAAGTCCAGTTCTTCCTTCGAGGGGTCCCCCTGCAGGTCTTCCGCACCTCCACCCCAAGACACATACATGGTTTCTCTTATAGGATACAGAAGGATAGAAAGTTCACATGGACCGTTTCCCACATCATGCTGTCCATAAATGCCAGGGAATCTATAGACAGACACCTTCTTGGTCTCTGAAGACGGTCCCTGTGTGGAAGGATAGCAGTGACTTCTTGCTTCTCCTTCCCAGCAACTCTGGGTCAGGCTGGGAGCTCTGAAAAGAGCAAGGAGGTGCCCTTAGGAGGGCAGCCTGGGAGCACGGATCCCTGTGGGGGTCAAGAAGCAATATGGAAACAGGACAATTTCCAGGACCTCAACTCTGCTTCCTGCATCCTTCTTGCTATTACCTGGAGAGCTGTGGTGACTATGCACATGTGTCATTATGTATGTATGTATGTGTGTGTATAAGTGTACACACATACATATATGTACAAACACACATACACATTTATATGTATATATATATTTATAGATTTATTTACTTTTAAATATTCCCCAATTTGTTATAAATATTTCCAAACACACAGAAATGCTGAAAAACTAATGCAAGAAACACCTACATGCCTTCAATCTAGAGCTAACAATTGTTCACATTTTGCCATAATTGCTATCTCCCTCTGTATGTTTTTACACACATATCCTTTCTGTACCTGAAAATTTTCCAACAGTTCGAAAGTTGAAATCCCATGATACTCGAATTATACATACTTCACCTTACATGTCTTAAGAATAGGAGATGTATTCTTCTACATGGCCACAATACATTATTACACTGAAAAAATTATAAATCATTTCATAATATTATCTTATATCCAGACCTAATTTTCCTAATTATCCCAAGAATGTCTTTGATAGGATCCAATTTAGATCCACAGTTATTTTTGGTTGTTGCTATGTCAATTTAGTTCCTTTTAGTATGGAAAAGTCCACTTTTTTTTTCTCTATGACAATGTCATTTTGAAGAAAACAAGAGACTTGTGAATTATGTTCCACATTTGTCGAATTATTCCGCATCATTGTCATTTAATTCTTCCCTGCAGCCTGTATGACTCTAAGGAATCTAGGCTCTATATTCTTTAGGCTGGAAGTCTGGTTTGGAATTAGATCATATTTTAATAATTTTTAAACATTAAATTAATATAAATTTATTAAAGAAAATTTGGAAAGTAGAGAAAAGTAATGAAATTTAAAAAATCACCCATATTCTCTCTCCTCCTCAAAATTCTTTTCCATATTTCCTTGCAGTCTTTTCTGAACATTCAAGTGGTCATTTATTCACCCATGCATTCATTCACTAAGTGTATTTTATTCACCTTGAAGTCTCTCTATTGAAAGCCTCTCACAAGCAGGAAATGGCATGGCCTTGTGTAAGTGGTCGCACATGCAGGCTACAAAACACACTTTAGTTCTGCTTTTCTCACTACACATTTTCTGTGTTACCACACAGTCTGCAGTCTTCATTGTATTTAATTTATATATTCTTAATTAATTTTTTTCTTGCAAAAAATGTTATCACCACAATGCATGAAATAATATAAGGGTGCACACACACACAAAAAAGATAATCTGTTTTCTGTTTCTTCAGCCTTTGCAGCTGGGCTATGCCAACAGCCTTGGCCTGGTCTCCAGGCGTTTACGGCTTTGAATGGCTACGAAACCCAGGCTGCAGTGGGTAGGGCTGGCAGCGCAGGTTCAAGGGGGGACCAGGGGCCTGCGACCTGCTCTCATCTGTCCTGCACGTTGGACTCCACATGCGATAGGACCACCCTGCTCATTAAACAGTAGCAACAGCAGCGTATGCTCACCCCTGGGCATGCAACACCTGGGAATTTCAGAGATAGAGACCCGAGATTGGCCAGCCTGAGACCCATAGAGCCATAGATTCAGCACACTCGGGTGGGTCCAGGGGTCTGCATTTAAAACAAGCTCAGCCCAGCACATCTGAAACTTCCCCAGGGGTACGGACTCCTCGATTCTCGGCATCGATCTCCAAGTTCCCATTTGTCGGCAGCTTTGTCCCGTGTCTGGTCATAAGCCAGCCAGCAACGGAGCAAAGTGAGTGGGTTTGGCCTTGTGAGCACTTGATAGTGACGCGGAGGAAGAGAGGGAGGTACCCAATCAGGATGTGGACTCTAGAAGCAACAGGGAGTGGAACTGGAGGAATACGCCCAGGGAGCGCTCGCCATGTGCCGTCTGCCCCCAGCTTCTCCTCCTTAGTCTGAGCAGCTATCCCTTACCCCTCCCCCATCACTGTGCCTTGAATGGCTGCTATGCCTGTTGCTGGGCCAGGCAAGGCCCCGACTGCAGACCAAACATACTTGTCTCTTAGATGCAGGTGACATCCTAGCATCTTTATTCAGATTTGTGGTCCAGTCCCCTAACTGGGCTATTGAGTGCCAGTACTTTTCAGTCGTTCAGATGATAAATTATTTATATCTGAACGAAAAATATTTTCTTCAAAGAGAGATTTATGATTTTTCTGTTTATAATTTTTGCTTGTTTGCTCATTGTTAAGCCATATAGAGTCATGAAGAAGCCCACTGCTAATTTGGGGGGTATGTAATTCCAGTGTTTGTGTGTGTGTGTGTGTGTGTGTGTGTATACACAAATTCATAATAATGCAACATGGGGTTATATTATATTAACTATAAATCTACAGTGTCACTTTGATAACTACTTTGCATTTTACTGTATGGCTATTTCATAATTTGCCTAAGCAGTTCTCCACTATATGAAGTTTCAGTTGTTTAAAATATTTTTCCTTTTTTAGTAACTCAGAAAAAATCTTTCTTATCTTCCATTAATTTCCTTAAGTTGATCACTGAAATCAAATGAGGGACTTCCCTGGTGGCGCAGTGGTTAAGAATCTGCCTGCCAATGCAGGGGACACGGGTTCCAGCCCTGGTCTGGGAAGATCCCACATGCCGCAGAGCAGCTAAGTCCGTGCGCCACAACTACTGAGCCTGCGCTCAAGAGCCCACGAGCCACAACTACTGAGCCTACGTGCCACAACTACTGAAGCCCATGCCCCTAGAGCCCGTGCTCCGCAGCAGGAGAAGCCACCGCAATGAGAAGCCCGCGCACCGCAATGAAGAGTAGCCCCTGCTTGCCACAATTAGAGAAAGCCCGCGCGTGGCAACAAAGACCCAATGCAGTCAAAAATAAATAAATAAACTAATTATTTAAAAAACTTGAAAAAAAAATAAAATGGAAGAGCGTGAACAATATTCAAGTCTGTACTACATTGCAATGATTTTCCTCCCCAAATGTGTACAAATTTCTTTCTCCTGACAGGTGAGAATGTCCATTTTCCTGTACTTGACATAACATATTATTTTATCGATTTATTTTTGAATATGTTTGTTTTTGCATATTTTAATTACTTTTCATCCTAATAGAAAAGCATGGTACCTCGGGTTAATTTTCATTTTCTGATTTTACCAGTGATTCTTAACATCTTTCCATTTGCTTATTTCCTTTACAATTTCTTTGACCAATTTTATACTGAGGTGTTAACCTTTTCGAATTGATCTGAAGGAAGGTTTTAGGAAGTGAGGTTGCCAGCTCTTTCCCTGTGCTTCTGGGATATACCTTTCCTCATCTGCCTCGTGTCTGAATTTTCCATAGAGATTTTTGCTTTCTGTTTGTTTGCTTGATTTACTTTAATATTTGCTTGTTTGCTGATATAAGTATAATTTTTTTCCTAGCTAATTCTCTCCATCTTTCTTCCTTATGATTTCACCCTCTGGATTAAGCTTAGAAGTACCCCCCTATCTTTCTTAAGTTCATTTATGTATTTCTTCTTCAGATGGGGTTTTATTTTTTATGTTAAAGCTCTAACACATGGGGACTTAAAGTTGGTATATTTTATGAAGAATAGGATGCTTCTAGCCCACAGGGTGCCCTTGTGCAAGTAAGGAAAAAAATAATTACAAGTACTATTATTTCTCAGTAATAATAATCAGCACAAATTAAATATTTTTACAAAATAAATTATTAATAGAAAATGAATATTACTAATTACATAGTGATTCATGACATACTGAAAACACTTAGAATTTAAATTGGAAACCCAATAATATTACTCTGATAAATTAAACAAACAGTAAAGAATATAAACTACAGTATGAAATGTTCAAATTCCTATGCAGGACACTAATGATAATAGGTATCTTGTTGTCGTGTTGTTGCTGTTTGTTTAAGTTTGATTTTATTTATTTAACTATTTTTAAATGACATCCATGGATAAGCACATCTGTAGACCCAGCCATCCTTGTGCAGAGCCTTACTTGTGCAGAGACCATCCTCACCGTTTCTAGATGAACAAGATTGTTCAGTAACTGAGCCTGTGCTTCCTACCGAGTCTGAAGCAGAATGACGCACAGCTCAGCCATGTGAGAGGTGGCACTTGACTTTCCTATGCTGGAAAATTGTCATCATATACCAGCTGTGTTCACCCAAGACTCTTTACTGCCACCTGCTTGAACATTTTCAAATGCATATATACAAGCACCTATCTTTGGGGTCAACAAAGTCATAACCCAAACATGAAAAACTTCCAGAATAATAAAATGACGATTTGGTAAAAGGCAGCTCTTTGTTGACCTTGTGAAAGACATACCTGGACATCTGTTTGTGGCACCTCAGTGATGCTGGCATTCCCGTCACCCACCAACAAACGGCTGCTCAGGGGACCCATCACTGTATAGTAAGCAATGCATTTTTCTCATTGATTTAAAATGACACCTAAAAGCACATACTTAATTGCCAGGCTTACCTGGATTTTTTTTTTTTTTTGGATTCTTTCTTCTGCTTTTTTGATCTTTTTGTATTTGCACCATTCCTACACTGTTAATTCTACAGTTTGACTGATATATGGTACAGTCAGCTCCTCCTCAATATTCATATTGTTGTTTTAAAATTTTTGTATGCTCACCTTTTATATTAAACTTAGAAATCATTTTATCCATTTCTAAAAGCTAACCCACAAAAAGAGTCCTGTTGGAATTTTATTGGGATGAGGTTTAGCATAAAAAAAATAATTTAGGGATTATTGTCATCTTTATAATATTGAGTCTTTTTGAAAACATAGTATGCTTCTCCATGTATTCAAGTCTTCTTTTATGTCTCATTAGAGTTTTATCGTTTTCCTCATGTACTTTTCCTGTGTATTTCTTGGTAACTATTCCTGGGTAGTTTACAGAGTGGTTTTGTTATTGTCAGTGGAATCTTACAGCCATTTCATTATTAAAATGATTAGCTTTGGTGTATAAGAAGGCAAGTGATTTTTTTTTAGTTTAAATTATGTATGCCACTGCAATCTATTTTTAATATTTATAGTAAATCTTTTAAATTCTTAAAATTTCCAAGTAAGCAATCATTATACTTTGTAAGTAGTGAGTATTATGCTTCCCCTATCCTACTATTTCTTTTTCTCTTCTGAACTTACTGCATCGGGTCAGCACATCCTAAGCCATCTAAAGAAATAATGGTGGTGACAAGTGAACAGGATTCGGGGAGCTGATCATTTCCCAGGACACATCCGTCTGGGGAAACATGCTGCCCTCTATCATCTGGCTGCTTTCTCTTTTCTACGTCAACCTCAGCCAGCCATGCTTTTCCAGGCTGTGGAATTCACAGCGTGGGGAGCCTTGGCACGCTGAGCAGGTCTGAGAGACCCCAGATGCTTCCTCTGCTTGGAGTTGGGGTCCTGGGGAAACACCAAAGAGTCAGCGCCTTCCTCAGAGCCATCAGATCTAAGGGCCACATTCTATCCAAAAGGAGCCCCCCCCCAAGATATGTTGGAGGTTCCCCTTCAAGCTACCACAGTTAAGGGGCACAGAAGCACCATTCCCCCTGCCCCCAGCGATGGCAGGAGGGAGACGAAGCAAGGGACGCTGAGGGGCTGGCTAGGCGCTGAGAAGAGTTGAAGCTCTGTGTCAGCTGCTCCGTCACCTGTGTTCTCCCTTCCCTGATACATAAAATGCCTACTCTGTGCTGAGCCTCATGCTAGCTTCCAGAGATGTAGAAACAGACATGTTTGCAGCACAGTGGCAGAGGGGCCCCTTCTAAGTCTTTGCTTATACTGAGAGCAGAGTCTGACCAGCAGGTGTTGGGGATGAGGAAGGCTGAGGACATGACATGCAGAGCTTCACCTTCCAGTGAGATTACAAGCTCACCAAGCAGACTTGGGAAGGGTTCTGGGCTGCCAGAGGAGGGGTCTGGGGCGATGGGGGTAAGCAGCAGAAGAGGACTGCCACCAATCATTCATGACCTCAGACGATGGACCCCATCCCTGGAGAGGATGGATTTCCTTCCCCCAATGCTGGCATGCATGACCACCTGCTTCACCGGGTTTCCCAGGACCCTCCACATGTGGGTATAAATCAGAAAAGCCACGGTTCCAGAAATTTTAATCGTTTCAAGATAAACTCAGCAATCCTTCAGTTTAACTGTAAAATAGTTTTGCCTTTTAGAATTTCAGCTCCTTCTAAAATTGGGTCATCTTTACCTCAACTTAGAGCAAACCCTACAAAACAAGTCCCAGACTACATTTTGAATGCCCAGCTTCACTGGTAAATTCCCAAGTTTTATTGAAAACCCACAGAGTTAGCAGAAATATGTCAGAAGCGGGCATAGCGCATCTACCTCTAGAGTTTCATTAGAGATAAAATACCCAAAACATCGAGTGAGTTGCCCCCTATCCTATACAACCTAGTTCTTTTAACTAAGTGCAGGCTGATGATTGTGAAAGGGGATTAAAGCCCCTTATTTTAAAGAAAGACTACTTCCCATTTGAATTACTTTTAAACACACCACTTTGCCTCTAATTTAAAATGAATAATAGGCTTATGGCAGACAACAAAAGATCATTAACCTCATAAGATAAGTGTATCAGGAATCTTGTGTTTTGCCAGCAAATGGAATACAATAGTAGAAATGTGCTAATGCAGAGGGTTTTTTAAGCATCGTTATCTGGGGGACAGCTTTTTTGGTATTCAAATAAGAAAACTGCTTCTCTACCAGGCTCACTTGAGCTTTTGTTCTGCTCTGATTGAAAGCAAACCTGTACATGGAAAATGACCCTTACAGACCAGAAACGTTTAGGTTGGGTTAAAAAAAAATTAATCTTTTTTTTTCTTGCAGTGAACAATTAACTTAGACAGTAGCTTTTCCTCTTGTTGTTTGTGCTGTTACTTCATTTCCTGTCTTAATAACCCAACTGAATAGAAGTCATTTCACTGTCCCGGATTTGCAGTGGAAGATACAAAATCCACTGGAGGAAGCATCAGCTTATGTGGGAAGGCCCTGGAATTAAAGATTCTAAAATTTGTTTTTTAATTAAACGTGTGTTTTTAGAAAGCTCTTGACCTCTGTAAATACTTGAATATTTAATCCTTTTTTGTATTTGTCTGTGGATAGAGAAAAAAAACCCAAAACAATAAGAAGGGTGCTTAAAAAAAAACAAAACAGAGGAACATCAAGTCAGTTGGGAAACAGAAATAGAACCAGGTAAAGACAGTAGGACAGGCTGTGAGCTTAGAGGTGTGTGTGTTTCTAGAAGCTTCCGGTCCCCCATGGAAGATGGGCAGGGTGCCGGGGCTAGCCCGGGTCTAAACCTGCCCTGAGTGCCAGCCAGCCCAAGGGATGCTCTGGACTCTGCTTCTCCCACTTTGGCCTTTGCCTGGAGCATCAGGCTACAAGGACAGGCGTGCAACTGCGCGTGCAGAGCTCCTGGCCAGGCGCTGGTGGGCAAGGCTGAGCAGCTGTCTCTTCTGGGCTTTCAGCAACTCCTGTCAGTTGGCTACTGACTGCTTTCCTAATGCACACTCTTCTAATTCTTAATTAGAGCGACATAGCTAATTAATAAGTTTTTTCCAATTATAAATTAACTTAGGATCAGAACTCTGGCTTTGCATGTAATTTCCTATAATCGCTAAAGCTACTGCAAAAACATGCCTCCTGCCAACCGTAACTTTTTATTTAACACAGACAGACAAGTTCTCACTGGCTTTACGTTTTACAGCAAATTATCTCTGTTGGGATTTATGAAGAGAAATTTTTTAAAAATCAGAGGTTTGTTTTGTTTTGTTTTGTTTTGGTCCTATGATCCCTCCTCTTTCCTTTCTTAAACAAAATAACATCTTCAATGGATCATTTATCAACTGAAGGTGAATCGTCTCAATATTTTAATGTGCAAGTGGAGTTGGGAAAGAGAAAGAGCAGGTGATAATTCGTTTTTGTTAATAACTGTTACCACCTTTTCATGGTTCCTGCAAAAATGATTTGGGAGGTGCCGGCATGCTGTTCATTTATAGAATCTTAACTGGAGAGACACTTATCTCTTTAGTAATGAAGGAGTGTAATTAAGGTGGGCCTATAGACCAGGCACCAGCCCTGGCAACATGTCACATCCTGGCTGCCACAATTCCTTGGTGGTTTATCAAAGACTACTCCTTTAATATGGAGATTACACTTATGTACTTGTCTGAACTTGAAAGGCATTTGCCTAATTTACTTATTAATGAGATGTAAATCTATTTGTGTGGCGCGTCACAAGTTTCCCCGAAATCGCTGCTACTTAACCGGTGATAAACCCTATGATTTAAACGAAAAATAATACATTTAGCTTTCCACATTCCTTCGGTTAAAAATTGATATAGTCTATGTTAAATTTATTAATATTGCTCGCTGTCATTCAGTTTGCAGCTCTTGCTGAAATACGACTTGACAGCGGCCGCATTAAAGATGTATGCCATTGTATTCAACAAAGATTAATGAAGCCCTGGTAAAAATAGCTGTAAAAGAGAAAGTGATCCGAATGTAAAATCAGTGAATTAAATGAGGCCGCGCATACCATTTTTTAATATGCATGAGCAGGGAGGCAGCGAATGAAAATGTCTCTATGCAAAGTTCATTTGGGAGTGTTTCAAGATCGTCTGGATGGCCCTCAACTATTGAAGAGTGGCCTCCTGGAGTCTGGCGGTCCACGGCCACTGGGTGTGCCCCCTGTCTGGATGCCCATCTCCCAGGTGCCACAGGCTGGGGCGGGGCAGATGGCCAGGGACCCGCCGGCACCCAGCCACACTTGCATCTCACTGTCCTGATGACTTTCTCCAAGTCGCCCTTCAGAGCATGCTCCTCCAGACCGCTCGCCTGCTCTGGTCTCTGTCTGCGTGAAGAATGAACCGAGTGTCTCTTCTGGGGTTTTGCCTCCACGTTCAGGTGCTGGATACACCAAGTCTGGGCTGAGCTTGGAGCCCGACTGCAAACCAGAGAGTGAACCTTGTTGTGCCTCGATATTTCCCCCCCCCCGGAATGCAGAGAGAGTTAGCACCCTCCTGTTCAAAACACTTGGACATCATCAGATAAAAGACCTACAGGGGCCCAAATTATTCTTACAGCGTCGAAAGGGCTCAGATGCCGGGGGTTTGCTCCAGCTGACGAGTGTGTCTGTACGTTTGCATGTGGAGCCTGTTCTATCCTGGCACCTGTGTACTGAGTGATTGGGTCGCTCTTTCTTTGTACTATTTGGAGGGGATGATTTGTTTCCACGGTTCTCATTATAAAATACTGCTGGTGTCATACCCTACCAGGTTAAGACTTGCAAATAAATTAAAGGTGACAGAAAATTGTATGCAGTAATCATAATATAAACCCAGCATGTTTGTCAATCAAGGAGGTGTTTTGATAGATTTAAGCCATTATGGATAGGAATCTCTCCCCAAGGTTTGCCGACACGGAGGTCAAAGGCTGTCCACAAGGAAATATTTTGAAGTATAGTTTTCTCTTTAGAATTTGCAGCTAGGTGCGGGTAGGGCTGTTGTTTGCAGGTGTGTGTCGGGTTTAATTAGCAGAGTCGGGGACAATAGACTAGTTCGTATTTCGCCTGACTGCCAGCTTGGAGGCGGTTGTGGGGTAGGGAACACGTACACACAAAGGGTGACACCCTGTAGAAAGTTCTGCCTAGAGCACAGAATGTCCCAGAAGGGCGAATACAGCTGTTTCTGCTCAGAACAGTTTACAGGGATGTTATGGAGCAGCTCGGGGAATGTCACTCCACCCTGTGGTCTCAACAGGTAGCGGGAATCCTCCAGATCTCCCCAGAAAGCCACGCGCGGGGCTGGGCTCGTCCTTCCCTTGCTAAGCCTCCGTGAAAATGCAGGGGAGCTTCAACCGAGCAGCAGCTGCAGCTGGGGCCGGAGGAAGGGAATGCTCTCCCTAAGGGGTGACTTTGGCCAATATTTTAAGGTGATAGATTTACACAGAGTGGTCCGTGCAGTGACTAAAAGCCACGAAGGAAGCCATATAAAAGGGAATCAACTTTTTATCTGTTGGCTTCCTTGCCTACTAAAGTCACATGTCATCTCCCCTGGGCCTCGCCCCACCCCAGGTTCACCACTGACCTTGCCATCTTCACCTGGAATTGAACCTTCCAGGCCTTGGCTCAAGGCCACTCCAGAAGGCAGAGCGGCCAGTATCATCTCTACCTATCAGGCCACTTAGCCTCGCCGTCTGCAGGTGTCATCTAAGTATGGCCCCTTGCGAGCTGAGCTCCTCAGTGGAAGGTGTCCTGGTCACAGGTGGGCGTCTGCTTTGGAACTTCTGCTGAGGCCTCCTCTTCCCACCTGTGGCAGTGCCGTGGGGTCCCTGCCCATGCTCACCGTGGCATCAGAGACAGTGGCCGCCTAGGCCTCCTCTGAGACACGTCTGGAAGCCCAGAGCCAGGAGGGCCAGGAGGGCCAGGAGGGCCCAGCCACACTCCCGAGACAACAGGACACTGGGTCATCCAGCCCCAGGGCTGTAAGGACATTACACGTCACTTTTTAGCCCTCCTCGTATTTCCTCACCCCAATTCCCGGCTGGGTTGCTTTTTCTGTTTGCTAGGATATGGGAGCCAGTTTTGCTACGGAATGTGAAATATTGAACCATATGCACCAAATTAGCCCAACTGCCTAATTTGCCAAGTCTAAGAAATGGTGGCAGGGAGATGCTACCTGCTGAATTATACCAGATACCCTTTGAAGAAATTGCTTCACTTGGGGCCTACACCCTGCACAAACATCCTCCTCAGGAGCTTGGCTGTTCTGAGGTCAGTTTAATGAAGCGAGAATGCCGGGATGCTTCCGGTGCAACTGTCCAAAAGATTCTTCTCCATGTTTCCTGGGAAATGACCCACATGGAGTAGGAAGTCGAGGGCTTATTCTGTAATCACGTTATGGGCTGATTGTTTGATTCTGCTCATTAGTTGGTTAGTCAACCACAGGCAAAGGGATGGACGGTCTTGCAGGCCCTTGCACCTGCAGAGACCACCCCTCTCAGCCCCTTCCTGTCTGTCCAGAGCAAGGCCAAGCCTCGTGGAAGTCTTTGCTTTTATCCTTTCTTAGTCTGTTCAAGCTGCTATAACCAAGAGCCATAGATGGACGGGCTTATAAACAACAGATATTTATTTCTGCCAGTTCTAAAGCCTAGAAGTCCAAGATCTGGGCAGCACCATGGTCAGGTTCTGGTGAAAGCCCTCTTCCTGGCTTGCGGATGGCCGC
Organism: Lagenorhynchus albirostris; assembly: GCF_949774975.1. Taxonomy (NCBI): domain Eukaryota; kingdom Metazoa; phylum Chordata; class Mammalia; order Artiodactyla; family Delphinidae; genus Lagenorhynchus; species Lagenorhynchus albirostris. The sequence continues at coordinate 80,309,932 of NC_083110.1, read as the reverse complement.
TTCCTTGCTGTGTCCTCACACGAGAAAGAGAGAGAGAGAGCATGCAAAAGCTCCGTCATGACTTTTAAAAGGGCACTTATCCCATTCATGAGGGCTCTACTGCCGTGACCTCATCTAATCTTATAACGTCTCAAAGGCTGCCCCTCCTGATACCATCACTTTGGGGGACAGGGTTTTAACATATGAATTTTGAGGGGACGCAAACATTCAGTCCATCACCTATCCCTCGGATTACCGTTGTCAACACAAGCTCCACCAGCCTCCACCTAGACCGTGATTGCAAACCTGATCTCTAGCTACAGGGGTCTTTAGAGCTCACTTACCCCCAAATCTACTTCAAAGAGAAGGAGACTGAAACACAAAGGTATTTTGAGATGCATACAGGGTAAGTCGGCTAGTTTAAACTGAGCGTCCACCAGCCCAAACTCAAGGTCTTGACCAGCCAAGTTTTCAAGGGATGGCATCAAGATGGCTATTCAGTACCTGACTTGGAAGGGTAGATGTTGCCGTTAACCGGGGAAATGTAAGAGCATCTCTCTTTATGCTCTAAGCAACTATAATCTCCAGACTGTTGAAGGAATAAAGAGATTTTTGTGCTGCTTGGATCAAGGATATGTTCTAGGGAAAACACTGAAAACAAGGTAAACATTTTCAGATGTTATTCATTTGACTGACCTCTGAGCAATGATATGAGTTTATGACAAAAATTTGTCTTAACAAATTCAAACCTACTGCAGACCAAGCCATTCTTAAGTTGTAAAAAGTCTTAGAATTCGAAAGAAATGCAGCCGCATTGACTTTGTAAACAAGTGCCTCGGAAATACCGGTGCTGCCTGTTTGGTGTGGCTTGGTAGTCAGGACATTAATTAATGACCAAATAGAGAAATGTCTGTGTGCCCAGCAGATGGTAAACAAGCCCAGGAGAACATTACCATCTGAATTGCAAAGAAGGCTGGCAGCTTCCTCTCCCCACCCCCTGCCCAGATCTGCCAGCTTGCCCTGAAGAGTGCTGGCTGTCACACGGGCCTGGTTGGGATGGGCTGGGGGCGGGGGGGTGCGGCCACTGTCAGGATCAAGGGTCCCCAGTCTTTCCATGGGAGGACAGGTGAGTGACAGAGGCAGGATGCAGTGTTACCAGGTTCTCTTTCTCTTTTTCTACTTAAAAAAAGATGTTTTTTTAATCTTAGAGCCGTAAGGAGGTCACTCTGGTAGAGGCTGACCTCTGAGAACCAGGCTCCCTTTTCTCTCTTCCCGAGCTCAGGAGCGTTGCTGCTACGAGGGGCGGAGAAATCACAGATATGACAGAGGAAGTAAATGCCAAAGGCTCACCCATGAGGCACGTGTAGCTGTGAGCGTCTAGCGCTCTGGAGCATCTAGCCCTTCACTCTTCAAGGTCAGCAGCGATCTGCCACCCCAAGGAGAGGCCAAGGGCGTCTGGCACAGGATAGCAGCTTCTGGCCCTGGGAGCTGACCATCTGGGTGACAGGCAGTGCTCAGGAGACAAGGGACCACGTTTCTAAGAGAAGCACCACAGGGGTAGCTGAATAATGGTTGGTATTAGCAGAATGTGTGGGTCCTGAGAAGCCTGTGGAATAATCCGCCTCTGGCTTTGTTGCCAGCAAGGTAACTTGAACGGACGCAAATATCCCTCAATCAAAAAATTAAGGGCAAATGGTGAAGAAAAAAATGTCTTTTATTCTCAAATGGAGAATAAATTTGGCACGCCGACGTATGAGCGGCCATCCTGCACACTCTTTAAACGATTCATTTCACCGAATTCGAAGCTATGCAAAATACGCACTGGATTATCGCCTGCTTAGCTGTTGGAATCCCGGTCTGCTTATGAAAAGTTCAAGATGGAGCACAGGAAAACACTAATTGGATGATTCAAAAATTAAAGCCAGCCTTGCCTTAGGTGTTTGGAATTCAGCCTGCTTTGTTCTTAACAATTTTTATACTTATTTCTCTTCTTTGTTTCATACATCTTTCTGAGATAGAGCCTTATGATATAGTTATACCTCTGTATTTTATTTTCAACTCTTTACTTTCCCTGATTTTTTAACTAAAACAAGCACAGAGTTTAAAAATAAACAATTCGAGGTCTCATCACCAGGTACAAACAATTCATTAATAATTAAAGTCATCCATCAGGCAGCATGTGTGGCCAGGATCAACAGGAACATACATCTTTTTAAACCCGAAAGCAGAAAAAAAAATCTAGAAGTTAGAAAGTTCTAGAAAGGACTGGAAAAGAGCAGGAGACAGAACTGTTTGGCAAGCGTCTTAACTGCAGGAAATGGTTGCTGCTCAGTAGAACTAACTGTTCATTAGTTTATGGGGAAACATTTTTGCTTGTTCATTTTGACCGAAGATGTTCTTGGTGAAACGTATGTCTCAAAATGACATGTTCTTTAACATCGATCGTTACTGGCTCTGTAAGCCCTCTGGTATTCAGGGAAGGACTTCAACCCACATTGTCACATTCAATCAACCTCACACCCGCCATGTGAAGTCTCACTTTTATTATCTCTAAGCCCACTTTCCTTGCTGGAGAAACTGAGACTTAAGATTCAAAACCAAAGCAGAAAACTCCAGTTGGCACCCTGCGCCTGAAACAACGTATCCACCCATGTCGACTGAATGAATGAAGACGCTGGCATGGTGAAGGGACAGCTAGGCGGCCCAGCACAGAGGTCTGTCCTGGAATCGCTGTTTTTCACTGGCCGGGTTAGCAGCCTGGAGAAAGCCCTGTGGAAGCATCTCTCCTACAAAATTGTGACCCCGTTGAGGGCAAGTTCATCTTGTCACCCAGCACCCAGCACCCCCGTCAGGTGTTGGAGCAGAGTCAGGAAAACACGTGGAGTCAGTTGTCAAAGACGTATTTTCATCCTGTGGCTCAGGACATCTCTTTTAGTCCCGGCTGCCCCCAAAAATGTCAGATTATGGATTACTGTACTTGCAGTTAGGTTGATTTGCTGATATATTTTCCTTAAGCACACTTCCATGAAAGTTCCTATGAAGTAATAATAAATATAAGTACTGTTTATTGAGCACCTACAATGCATCATCTCTTATTTCACCTGTATTATCTCATTTGAGTCTCCAGACAGCCCGGTGAGCGGGGGTCTCAGCCCCATGGCATGTGATAGTTTTTGTTTACAAAGTATCGATTACTTAATTTTTTGCTGCTGATTATACTCCAGCCTTGGGCCAAAAAAATTAAAACATCAAAATGAAACACAATGCAATCTCACTTATAACTCCGGAAAAGTGTAAGACAAGGCTACTCCTTAGAAGATAATTGCCAGATGATTCTGTGAACAGGAACAGAGCAGAGAGCAGCTGACATTTAGCCACAGGTACGAGTGTCTCCTGGGACAAGCCAACAATAAAAGACATGGCCCAGTTGTCAACCACGCTGTCCTGATAACACACGCTGCTGAAGAGAGAGGTTCCAGGGACAGAGGGTACTCGGAGAGCTCATCAATGTCCCCGTTTCCTTGCCCTCCTGGGACACCATTAGCCCCACTTTCCAATTCTGGTCACTTCTAGGAGGGGACATGTGACCAGGTGGCCAATGGAATGGGTGTGGTGACAGTGGAGCGTGGCACCTCTGCCTGCTTTCTCTGTGCCCTCCTTCCCCATCCACCAGGCCCACAGGATGGAAGGTTCTGGATCCCGAAGCCTTCACTTTGGGAAGCAGCCTTCACTCCACCAGCCCGTACACGATTGTGACGGAAGTGGGAAACAAACACTTACAGTCTGAAGCTGCTGAGATTTGGGGTTTTCGTTCATAGCAATTAGCCTACCCTGATGGCATTGGAGCAATGCCAATGCTCGGCCAGAAGGGAGGATGCATCTGTGGTGAAAACTCTTCTAGGGCTACAGATCGGGACACAATGATAGACCCTGCTGAACTTTCCCTGATGTTTATATCGTAACTTACCAAGACTATAGATAGTGGCTCATGATGTTGTCTGATTAATATCTGAATACACAGTAGCACCTATACTCTCATGATGAGGGGAATGTTTGGGTCTTGTTCTCTGCTATAACCCTGGTACATATATGGTGCACAGTAGCCACTCAGTAAATGTTTGTTGAATGAGTATGCGAACAGGATGTGTTCCCACCTACCATGTTTTACTGGAAGGTCCCCATCACGCCAGGAGGGCTCTTTCGCAGACACTCCTGGTCCTTTAAGTTGGACAGTTGCTTCAGTGGCAAAGTCTTTCCCCTGCTTCTTGGCCTAACTGGGCAGACGGTCCCACAAGAGTTTTTGACAGGGGCTAGAGCTTGTCTGTCCTCTCCCCAGCTTGCCAGGCTGAGGGGAGAATGGGAATCCTTCAGAATGAAAACAAAATTTTCTCTTCAAACCCTACTTTGGTGAAAAAATGAAATAATTCAAGAGGGAGAGTGTAGCTTGAATTGGGGAGGCTGATTCCTGAGTTCGGAACCCAAGGACCAGATGATATTCCTTCCCGGCCCCCTACTCAATCTCAAAGCTGAGAAGAAGCTTCTGGGCGCACTTGGAACAAGTGGGTGACAGGGAAGAAAGAAAGGAAACCAAACAATATGTGTTGTTTTCGTGGCAGCAATTTTATTAATAGTAAATCTGTGTTTTGTGTACCAGTTGGCTATTGTCCTATGTTTATTCACAAATTAGTTAACAGAGGAGCTACGTGGGGTCATAAGGAGGACCACTCAAAAAAAAGTCTTCGAAAGTGAACAACAAATAAAACAACTGAACCGCATTACAATGGTGAAGCAGTGATTTGCCAGAGTTATCGACCTGCTAGAAATACGGTGTGTCCTGGAGCTGACACTTTCCCAGGCATCCCTCCCAAGAACGGCTCTGTGCAGGGCCAGGTGTGCCCATGAAGGGTGCTACGTGGTGATGCTCAAGGAATCCTGATTGGTCAGAAATCTTGCCTCTTTGAAGAGCATGAAAATGTTTCCTATGTCGGATGGAGAGCAGGAATTCTTCCACTGAATGTAATAGATGACAACCGAGTTTCCTGTGCCACCTCTGGGTTCAGGTCTTGGAGAACAGGTACACTCAACAACCCCAAAGACGATGCTGAGCCAGTCATATGCGAGGAGACAAGCATCGCCGTCCTTGTAGAACAGCTGTGGCATTTTAATGGTACACCTTCCAGGGAGCTGGTAGGTACAGCTGATTCTCACCCTCACATTTTACAGCGCAGAGTCTCCATCGGGGGTTCAGGTCACTGAAATCACAGAATGAAGTGAAATTAAGGGTCCGAGTTTGGTCCCCAGAGATGAGATAAGCATGGTGGTTTTGTTAGTTCAAACTTCAGGCAGGTTTTTGTTGAACCAACCTACACCGATTTACTTTTGGAGAAGGCAGGAGACAGACACATTGAAGAGATGGTTCTGGACAATCTGAGAAGTCCAGCCTTGTCACCTTGAACGGCGTCTGGGGCCGAGTCACTGCTGCAATGGCTGGAGCAAACCTCCTCATCCCCATTAAAAGGGGCTTATCCTCGGGTCTTACCTCACCACCTCATCAGCTGTGGGTCTTTGCTTAAAGACTTACAGGCAAAGTACTTACAGTTCCCAAGCCAGCGACATTTGCAGCTCACTATAATTTATTGAATATCGTCCAAAGAGCAAACACAGGGTTTATCCTGGTGGCGTTCCAGTTGGGTTATAAATGTTTGCCATTTACCAAGAATAGAAGAAAAGAGTGTGACAGGAACATCGGCGGAGACTGAGTGAAAGAGAGGGAGGGATTCAGAGATGCAAAGGTCCAGAAGGGAAACAGACGGCGGGCTCAGCTCTCATGACTGTGTGGAACCTCGTGCTGATGCTGCAGCTGTCATGGTCACGTCTGGATTTGCTGCTCATTCACTGTCAGCTCCCTTTGCTCAATGGAGGCTCAGCTAAGAACACTCACACTTTGCCAAGTTTCCTTGGCAGCGTCCTCTTTCCTCTCTCTGGGCTTACCTAAGAGCCTGGCTCAGAGAGGGACTTGTTTCTCTATCCCTAAGGAGAAGTTAGGAACGTTCTGCTTTACTCATCCCACAACCAGAAGACCCAACATGGAATCAAGGTTCTTGGGGGGAGGGGTAGGAAGCGTGACTGAGTTTATCTCCATGTATAAACAAGGTCAATCATTTGATGAAGTTAAAAAGGAACACCCAGATTTAACATCATTAGCTATTAGGGAAAAGCAAATTAAAACTGCAATGAGGCATCACTACACACCTATCCGAATGTCAAAATGCAATCACAGTGATGACAGCAAACGTTGGCACAGACTATGAACAAATAAATCGCTCACACGTTGCAGGTGGGACTTGAAAATGGCACACGGCCATTCTGGAAATCAGTCTGGCAATTTCTTAAGAAGTAAACATGCAATTACTGTTCACTTCAGCCATTGGACTCCTGTCCAGAGAAATGAAGAACTGCACACAAGTACGTGTAGCAGATTCATTTGTAACAGCACAAAACTAGAAACGACCCTGTTGTCCTTCAATAGGTGAATGGCCAAAGTATGTATACAGAATACTGCTCAGCAATAGAACACAATGAGGTGGGAGGATCTCAAGGGGATCTGCTGAGTGAAGGAAGCCCACTTTGGGTTACATATGAGGTTGCATAGGATTCCCTTTGTATAACATTCTTGAAATAACAAAATTGTAGAGATGGAGAAAAGAGTAAGGCTTTCCAGGGATTAGAGAGAGTCCAGAGTGTGTGGTTATAGACGGTGAGCCAGGGGAGCCTAGAACAGTCTGGCATCCTAACGGCGGTGATGGCTGGTTACGCAATCTACGCATGGATACAGTGGCTTAGAACACTACACACATACACACACACAGAGGAAAGAGTGCATGTAAAAGTGATGATACCTAAGAAAGCTCTATGGATCATACCCATGTCCATTTTCTGATTTTAATGTTGTATTATACTATAGTTATATAATGTGTAGCCATTTGAGGGAATGAGGTGAAGGGTACCTGAGAACTTTCTATCCATTTTGTAATCACCTGTGAATCTGTAATATTTAAAGCAGGAATGAAAGAAAGAAAGAAAGAGAGAGAGAAAGAAAGAAAGAGAGAGAGAAAGAAAGAAAGAGAGAGAGAAAGAAAGAAAGAGAGAGAGAAAGAAAGAGAGAGAAAGAAAGAGAGAGAGAAAGAAAGAGAGAAAGAGAGAGAAAGAGAGAAAAAAAGAGAGAAAGAAAGAAAGAGAGAGAAAGAAAGAGAGAGAGAAAGAAAGAGAGAAAGAAAGAAAGAGAGAGAGATAGAAAGAAGGAAAGAGAAAGAAAGAAAGAAAGAAAAAAGGAAGAAAGAAAGAAAAAGAGAGAGAGAAGGAGGAGAAAGAGAAGGAGGAGGAGAGGAGGGGAGACCAAGGGGCAGATGCGCTAAATGGCCACCTGGTCCAGGTGCTGCTCACTGGGATGGGCCTGTGATGATACAGGACATCAGCATATGCACTGAGACCCCATTACTTACCAGGTGTCAACGGCCCCCAGTTTGTTCACTACATGGCAATTACCAAGAAAAGTTTATATGCTATAACCACAAAAACAGGTTATCGATGAACAAAGCGTCAGTAGAACAGATATTTCTTTGCTTCTTGCTGGGGAGAAGGATTTTAATCAAGAATTATTCAGCTTAAAATTGTTCTTATTTCAATTAATAACATAATTTTAAAATGTTTTAAATACCGATGAGTGACATGAACTAGGGTGAACATGTCATGGTGACCAGAGTGGTATTTAGAGGCAGAGGGGATGTTGTCTGTAACCAACTCACAAGCTGCCTTGCTAACCTGGCAGCCGGGTGACCATGCCACCTACCAAGTTGTTCCACTCATTTCAGGGGCTGAAGGTAGAAAGAGTTGATAAAAAATAAGAGGTCCTTGCCCTTCACAGCTATTTCTTTCCTGCTCTTATAATAATTTCAAAAGAAAATATATTGATATTTGGGTCAGAGTTTTGAAAATGTTATAGTTACAGAGACTCGAAATCTTGTCCTGCTGGCTATGACCCACATGTGTTGTCATGAAATCAACTTAGAGAGCTGCAACCAGTGCTTTTTTAAAAAAAAAAAAGAGATTAAATTGACTAAAATAGAAAATATTAAAGATCTTGGCTTATACTAGAGATAAGGAGTGTTTTGTGAAACTTTTTAATTAGGGGTTGTGTGTGTATGTGCGTGCACATGCACTGAGTAGTGATGTGAAAAAAATTATTATAAAGTATATATCGCAGAAAATATACATATGTTTAAGAAGCAGATTGACTTCTCCCACATTTTTAATTTACCCAATTCTGCTTCTGAATGTCAATTTACTGAGACCCAACATGCCTGTGTTAACATATTAAGTATTGAGTTTGAAGATCCTTGTGGAAGTTAAATGTGGTGACGTTTATAAAAGGACTCTGTAAACTCTAGAGCTTTGCCCAGATGCAAGGGCTTCTGCTACTGATGCTCTTGGAAAACTGAGAACGTTCTAAAGGGCATCATTTTTCAGCACTCAGTGCTTTGTCTATTTTGGGCCTAAGAAGGAAAGCATCTCAGCGGCACAGCTCGAAAACCGAGTTCTAACTTCCCACCGTGTCACCACGATGGGCTCAGCCACCGGCTGGCTGTTTATCGTTTTGTGGACCAGTCTTGTCAATTTCCAGGTGGAGTCACAGTTTTCCAGGCTGTGCCTCCTGCTGCCAGCAGAGCCCGTCCTGCAGGAAGCGCCAGCTTTGCTCTGGGGACTTACATTTGCCTGGTCATCTCCGTTGCTCTGGCATCCTCAGCCAGCAGGGGCTGGGGTCAAGGGCACAATGGCGGCCATGGGAGGACCTCTTAGTCAGATGAGGCCCCGCCCTCATCCACTGCGCTATCTGCATGGCCGCACGTCCTGAGATTCTGGATAGAGCCTCTGTGGGGAGTGCCGGCTGCCGGGGAGATCTCAGGTGTCCGATCTGACGGGGTGACAGCCCACGCTTGGCCAGCACTCTGAGAGGCTTCAACTCTCCCTCCCTCCTATGCTGCTGGAGGGTGATGTGATGAGGCATCTCCCGTTTGACAGATGGGAAAACTAAGGCTCAGAGGGACCAAGACAGTTCCTTTCATCACAGAATCAGTCCACGATCACTTTTAAATTCAAACCCAAGTATTCTCCCTACACGCCCTGCTCCACTTCCAACACCAGCGATTGTGGCGCCTTGTGGATATTGTCACAGGACACTGATTTGTCGACCTGGCGACTGAAGGCTCCTGGACACTAAAAGCCTAAAGGTATGATCATGTCCATGGTCTCTTAAGGAAGCTAAGTATTTAATTTCCCATTATTTTCAAGAGACTCCAGGTTCACATCTATGACATTATTCATGCAGGACATCCCAAGGCAATAGGTAGGGTGTGTGCCAGGCCCATTTTAAAAATGAGAGAAATAAAGCATGAAAAGATGACGTGTTCAAGGTCACAGGGCAAATTGCCCAAAGCCATGACCCAGGCTGCTGCACCCACTGAACCAGGCAAGAGGGCCCGAGGGGGCTTGAGAAACTTCCTCAGATCTAAAGTGAACGATGGGGCTTACTCGCTGCTCCCTGCATGTAATTTTACAAATTATATATGACAAAAGATGTTGTAGCTCAGGCTTCTGGTTACCAGTAACCAACGTGTCCTCTTTAATGCCTTTCTGGCTTTTGCTTTTACAAGGAATGTCATGTTGATGAACTAGAGACATAGGATAAAATCTACACTTTTATTTTAAATTAATATGGTGACATTCTGTTTGGTAGACGAGGCAGGTACGGCCATCACGGACTCTGTCTTGTGTTCATGAGTACGTGAGCCCTGATGGCCTCCTGTTCCCTGGGACATGAGCCTGTGTCTTTAGCTTTTATGGAAACCAAGTATTCCACTAAAGCTGAGAAGGAGGACAGAAGGCTCTAGATCGAACATCCGGTGGGTATTTCCTGAGCACCTACTTCCGGGGGCCCCTTAGGTTGTTCCCAGGAGGATTCCCACCAACGTGACCCATCTCCACTTGCTGCCGCACCACAGGGCTGTGTCCATGTTCATGCATTTGGGGGGATGCACACAGTTTTGCTGACCATGGTCCCATCTGAATAATAGCTAATAATAGTACCGCAAGGTCACGGAGGTTTTCTTGGGAAGCAGATATAAAATGCTCTGGCCCTTTGCCATGCAAAGCTAACCTGATTTTCTCTCATGTAGATATGCTCATTCCAACCCAGAAGCTCTTTTTGTGCAATAACATTTCCTTGTGGTGGATTAAATTTAAGAAGATGAAAGCACCCCTCATTTATTTTTCATGTTGATCCATTGCGGATGAAAGCCTCCTTGAAAGAAAACTCGGTAATACGTGTCCCCTCGCAGATTTCGATAGAGACCATGACAGCCTATGGTCCCCCAGAGCCTTGGGGTCCTAGATTGTGCCTCTAATGAGGGGTCGGAGGCCATGGGAAGCACTTGCCCACCCAGTGCTCTCAGCTCCCTTACAGGACAAAAGTGCTCAGAGTGGCCACGGTGCCCACGGCTGGCAGCCACGTGTCCCAACGCCAAGGAAACACACACATCAAGTTGCCGGGTGCACCTGGGTGCTCTTGGCCTCGTGGGCTGCAATCACCATCTGACATTCACCCTTGATCTGTGTTTTCCAAACTTCACAACAAAACTTCAAGAAAAAACTATTAGCTGCAAATTAGATATTCCGGTGAAAGCCGAGAATTATTTTTCAGGACAGAGGGCTCAATTTCCCACTCTCAGGTGTATGATTAAAATCAATTAAATCACTCTTCCAATGTCAGCCGCAAGATTCTCCTGACAAATGAAATTATGCGAGGAAAGTGTTCTCTGCACTCTTCAGCCCTTCTCAGCCGCGCTCTCACCGCAGAGGAGATCAAAATGCTCAGCTCGGGGATTTCGGAGATATTTTCCATAAGAACAGGAGCAATCCCTGGACCCCTATGTAAGTCGACGTGGAGGTCTCTGGTGACCAGATTTGATGGCCTCTGTACATGGAGATAGATTCACAACTAACGAACAGGAAACGCAGGACTGCGGGAAATTTAACCATTTGGGGGCCCAGGCTTCTTTACATAAATTAATGTTTTCTTGGCAGGAATATGAACGGGCCCTTCAAACTCAGGATGTAACCTTTGCATGACTCTTTTTATGCATAAGACAGTCCAGGGTGAATTTTTCCTAGTGAAGAATCTCTGTCTTATCAGCCCCTGGAGGTTGCTGGTGGATTTTAAGCCAACACAGGAGCACAGCCATGCTTCAATCCTTGCAGAGGGTCTGGAGGTTCAGTACAATGCAGCCAGCACTCGCCCCGAAAAATCAAGCCAGAGAGCTCTTTTCCAGGGAATGTAAAGTAGGATATTCCCATGGACGTCTGTAGTTGAGGGACCAAAATTTCTCACTGATGGATGTGCTCACATGTGGCTCACGCTACCTTCAGCAAATTATTTACCTCTTAATTTGTTAAAACATATGGGCTTAGGTGTGACTTTTGCCCAAGAGACGCTCGTCGATATTATATGCTCAACTGGTTTGACTTTTTTTCTCCCATAGAGGATTGAGCAAATGTTTGCCACATTCTGGAAGTGTCCTCCCCTCCCTCCCTCCTTCCCTCTCTCCCTGCCCCATCTCATGGGTGAAAGCCGTGCCCCATGATGTCTTTTGTCCCTCCTCTCTGTGTCTGAGTCCAGGACATCACAGGGGAGCAGGATTCCGAGGGTGGGCTGCCAAGTCCGTGGGCGCCCGCCCCCAGTCCACCCCCAGCTGCCCAAGCATCCTCTCTCTCCTCCAGTCTGAACTCGTCCTTCACACCAAGCCCAGCCCAGCCATGTCCCAACAGCACTCCTCCCGCGGTCACTACCCCATCTCACACCATCAGCATTGCCAGAACTTTGTGCAGGAGGCCATACCCCGCAACGTTGCCCCAAGGCCGTCCTCACTAACCCTCTCCTTGCCCGTCAGCCGCCTACCCGCTCCCCACGCACTGCACTCATACAGTCCCCAGATGTCTACTGCTGTTCTCACCTTGGTCCTCTGCCGTCACCCTTCAGTCTGGAACACCCACCCTCTGGTCCGTCTCGAGAACTCTTGGCCTTTTCAAGAGAAGATCTACGTGTAGATTTGTGGCTAAGAGGACAGGCTCCGGGGAAAGCCTGGGTGTGACTTGCAGCTCGAAAACTCACTGTAAGTGACTTGGCCGTTCCTAAGACTTCATCTCATGGGAATCATGGTGATGATGGTATGTCTACCCACTGGTTGTGAGGATGAAATGAGACCATCTGTGAGGGGCTCAGCACAGGGTCCACTGTACGGGTTGGGTAACTTCTCAAAACTTCTGAAGTCTGCACATGCCACGCCCCCAAGCAGTTGGGTACTTCCTCCTTGGCACAAGTTTTCACAGAGCTCCATGGCATATCTCTCTTATCTGGAAGGTTTTGGAAGGCAGGGGCCTTTGCTGTATGCATATTTTTTTTATAGTATCGAGCAGTTCCTGGCACCTGGTGAGTGTCAGTAAGGGCTTCATATTGAGGAAAATAAATAAATAAACGTTAAATTTTCTGATATTTCCGAACTTTATTATGAGATAAGAATAGTTGGGCTTCCCTGGTGGCACAGTGGTTGAGAATCCGCCTGCAGGGGACAGGAGTTCGATCCCTGGTCCGGGAAGATCCCACATGCCGCGGAGCAACTAGGCCCGTGAGCCACAACTACTGAGCCTGCGCACCACAACTACTGAAGCCCATGTGCCTAGAGCCCGTGTTCCACAACAAGAGAAGCCACCACAATGAGAAGCCTGTGCACCACAACAAAGAGTAGCCCCCGCTCGCCGCAACCAGAGAAAAGCCTGCGCATAGCAACGAAGACCGCAGACAAAAATTAAAAAAAAAAAAAAAAAAAAGACTAGTCAAATGTCCCTCAGATTCCTCCACTTTAGATTTGAGCATTTTAAGAATATTTCCTCCAGTAGAACCCCAGCTGGTGGTATTCACAGCTCACATTCCAGTCCTCGCCATTCACTGCAGCTGTTGAGTGAGGGGCAGACCCCCTCCACACAGGACGAGGTCACTGGCCCCAGGCTGGGCAGAGTCCGGAGACTATCAGAGCCTTCTTTGTTGGGCAGACTGAGGCCATGGTAAGGGTGCTGACCACCTTCTCCTACACCAAGGCCAGTCATAACAAAGTCCTGTGACTCGTCCTCCAAATACGTTCTGAATCCATCTGTTTTTATCCATTGGAGCTGCCAACGCCAAGGCTCAGCCTCCTCTCCCCCACCCCCTTTGTCTGGACAGGATTGTATCAAGACCCCCCCAGACAGTTTCTCATTTCCATTTTTGCCACACCGGCCCCTGCGATATCCCACTCTCCCCAGAAGCCTCCCTCCCCTGCTAAATCCCACGATAGCTCTGCATCCCTTTCGCAATGAAATCCAAAAGCCTTATCCTGGCTCAAAAGATTGTTTCATCAACAGTGAATTTGAACATCTTTTCACCTTCTTATTTGTACGTTTGCATTTCTTCTACTGTGTACTTAACTTTATATATATATGAGGATCATTTTTCAACTTGGAAATTTGTATGCTGTAAACAATTTTAAGGAGCTCTTTATATAGGAATTATGTTAGTCCTTCTTGGTCATCTGCCTTTGGCCTTTCCATAGAGTCAAAGAGTTTTTAGTTTTTTATTGTTATGTAGTTATACTTATTATATTACTGTCTGTTTTCTGCCAGTAGCTAAATATTTATAATGTCTTCAGATGCCTTGATATTATGAAAATATTTCCTGCTTTTATAGTTTTTCTGTTGATGATTTTATATATATATATATGTATGTTAATCTTAGTTAAGTAGTTTTCATAACAGCATTTATTAAATAAACTATTCTCTACCTGTTGATTTAAAAAATCCCTTTGTCCTTTTCAGATTCTATATTTCCCTCTGTATCTAGTTTTTAGTCTAAACCATTGATGCATCTGTTGCTTCTAGCCCTGTACCACATTGTTAATTATTACATCTCAATAATAGGTTTTAATGCTCTCCATTAATGTTTCTTCCCTTTAAAAATGTTATATGATTCTTCTATGTCTACGTTACCAGGTGAATTTTAGAATAATTTTGTGTAGCTCCCCACTCCCCCAGAATAACTTTCCTAGAAAAGAATATTATTCAATAATTAAAAGGAATAAACACTGATACAGCTACACATGGATAAATCTCAAAGTAATAACCCTGCATGAAATAAGGCAGACCAAAAATAAAAAAGAGAGAGAGAGACGAGTATATGCTATATGATTCTATTTATGTAAACTTCAGGAAATACCAACGAATATAGAGTGAAAGAAAGCAGACAGTGGTTTCCTTGGGGGTGCGGTGCTGTGGGGAGAGGGACAGATTGCAAATGGACACCGGGAAATTTTCGGGGGTAGTGAATATGTTCATTACCTTGATTGTGATGTGAAAATTTTTCACGTATGTGAAAACTTACCATCTTTAAATATATGCAGTTTATTGTACGTATATCAATTGTACCTCAACAAAACTCTTTTTTAAAAGAGATGGTGGACCTAGAAAAAAAAAATCAAATGAGGAGAATTGATATCCTTACAGTAGTAAGTCCTTTCATGTGAGACTTTCATCCTAACTCTCTACCTGCTCATGACTTCATTTACACTAGCGGGTTCACAGTTTTTAAACACGGGCTTGCACCTTTCTTATTAACTTTATTTTATGGTACTAGATTTATTTTTAATTGCAAATAGATTCTTTTTATTATTTTATTTTCTACTGATTATTACAGATGCATGAGAAAGTGCATTTGAATTATTTAAAAATTTTACAACATATGCATTCTCCTTGCTAAAAATAAAATAAAATAAAATAAAGAAGAAAACCTTACCACTTAGTTTTATAACTGAAGCCATTGATTTGATTTTTTTTTTTAATGGGCATAAGTTAAATGCATTTTAATAGGACCTTTTCCATATTCTTTTTTTTACAGGTTATACTCCATTTCTAGTTATTATAAAATATTGGCTACATTCCCTGTATTGTACAACATATCCTTGTAGTTTATTTTATACCTAATAATCTGTACCTCTTACCCCCTACCCCTGTACTGTACTTCTCCCCTCCCTCTCCCCACTGGTAATCACTAGTTTGTTCTCTATGAGTGTGAGTCTGTTGAAGCCGTTATTTTTAAATGTTTGTTTTATAATCAACCCCCTTATTGAACACCCTTATTTGTTCCAGTTATTTTCCCAGTAGATTATTCTATTTTGCTGGTGAGTAAACTCTTAGCAAAGGACCGTGGTACATGCCCATAATGGTCATTTTGTCTCCTTTCAAGAGATTATGTTTCTTAGGTCAACTCTTACACTTTGGTCTATAGCCATGACTAGAATTTTCTGAAAGTGTTTAACTTAAGTGGAGAAAATGCACATCCTTAATCTGTTCTTAATTTTAATAGAAATGCCTCAAATCTTTCACACTACATACTTGATCAATTACAGAGCTAAGATGTTATTAAACACCAAGGAATTATGAATTTAATCCTACTAGTCTGCCTTGATATTGGGATTAGATGCTGATTTTTTTTCTGATATTCCTTAGATATCTAACTAAAATAATCATGATTTTTTTGTTTTCCTTGATCTGTTGATATGATAAATTATGCTAATAAATTCTATAACAGTAGTAGATCATTCTTTGCTAGGAAGATATTAGTATTATTCTACTAGTATAGTATTAGAAAGTATGTATTAAGATATTACTATTATTCTACTAGTATACATTTTTATTTAGGATTTTTATACCTATGATCAAAAGTAAAAGTGGTCAATACTTTTACTTCTGTGTTTGTGTGTGATCTTTTTGGATTTGGATATTAGAGTTTAGTCTTATAAAATGAATCTAGAAGTTGTTCATTTCTCCTAAGTTCTGCAGTATTTGATGTAACACGGGCAGGGGTGACATCCATGTTCGTAGAAAGACCCAGACCAGTCAGACCCAGAACCTGTCTGAGCTGGAATAGGCTGGGGAGCTGTGAGAGTTACGGTGGTCCTGGAGGCCTTAATTGCTGGATTATGGGAGTCCCCAGGGATCCCTGGGAAGGCGCCAGGGCTTTGGGACGTGAAGAGGCATGGGGGCCGTGGTGTCAAGCTGGAGATTCTATCAGCTGGCAAAAAGCATTTTAACCACAATGTACAGGCTGAATGTGAGAGAAAAGGTTTTTTCAATTTCTTTCATTATTATTGGACTCTTCAGTTTTTGTTAATTCATATTTTTCCTAAAATGCATTATTTCATTGAGATTATCAAATATTTTAGGATGAATCTGTGCACAACCACCTCTTATAATTTATTAAAATTGCCACGGTGCCTATTTGTTTATAGTTTTGCCCTTTCTTTTCTTATAATACTACCCAGGATTTTGTCTATTTTATGAGGTTTTAAAAAATGTTTATCACACCAGCCCTTTGACTTATCAGTTACATCTTTTTGTTTTCTGAATTATTCATGTCTGCTCTTATCTTTTTAATTGTTTTTGCAATTCTAATTATGAAGTACTTCAAACATATAGCGTAGTGCTGAGAATAATATAATGCATGCCCGTGAAAGCGCCGCCCAGATGTTAATAAATGCCAGCTTTTTGCCATATTCACTTCCAATCTTATTTTTTCACAAAATAAACCTTTCTATATATAGTTAAAGCCATCATTATCATCACTACTGCCCTTGTTCATCGTAAGGGTAATTATACCCTTGAAATAGCTGGTTATCCATTCATCCTAGTCAGATTTATATACATATTCATGTATATCCATTGACAATAAATACGTTTGTTTTTGAAGTCTGCATAAGTGACAAGATACCCTGAAGATTCTTTTACAACTTGGCTTTTCACTTAGTATGATTTCAAGATTTATACATGTAGCTTTAGTTCACTTTAAGTGGCATATTATTCTATTATATAACTACACGATAATTAATGTATCTATTTCTCTATAGAGAGTTTGGAAATTGGTTTCAGTTTTTAGTTCTTGGAAACATTGATGAAACTAGCGTGCTTGTAAAAATGTCCTTATGCACAGGTGTGAGGAATTCTCTAGGATACATACCTAGGAGTAGAACTGCTGGATTGGAAATTAAGCTCTTCTTCATCAAATGTGGATGTTGCCAAACCACACCGTAGTATGATTGATAAGACTTCCATTTGCGCCAGTTCTTAGACAGAGGGAGGCCATATGACTTATTGTCCACACCAGGACCCTCTGGGTAGTGAGAGTTGTCTCTGGGTGATTACGTCAGATAAGATGTGTAAAGCCGGGTGGTCCAAGCCAAGCCAGGACACATGACCAACCACTGACCTCAGGGTTCCCACCTCTCCACATCTGCACCAACCCCATCACCTGAAGCAAAGCTTTAACTTTGTCATCTCATGGGTGTGGCTCACTATCTCCTTGCTTCCTCCATTGGCATTTCCTTGATTACTATGAGGTTGACCAGTTTTCCTCATTGCACCAACAGTGTCCACTCCTTAAATGCCCAGCCCTGTCCTCTGTGCTGGAGGTGGGAGAGTCAGCAGTGGAAACAGGGCTCTGTCCTCCTGGAGCTCACATTCTACTGGGGGACGGATTTTATCCTTCCCTCTTTATCTGTTATTATCAGATTCCAGGCAGTGTAAGCATTTAAAGTGTAGTCATGTTGCATTTAAAGTGTAGTCGTGTAAGCTTTTAAAGTGTAGTCATGGTGTAGATAGAGGTGATGGGGCTGAAGGCGCCCTTGGAGAGTTTCCTGTAACTGGGATGTCTTCTCTGAGAAAGAATGAGTGAAGCCAAAGTCTTGGGAAGAGTATTTCAGAGTCTAGGGCCCCAAAGAGCTTTTTGTGTCTGAGGAAAAGGGTAGGAAGTGATTTTGGAGAGGAAGCCAGAGGCCGGGTCCTGTAGGTTCTTCGTTTTGGTGGGAAATGTTTTTCCCCCAAGAATGACTAGAAAAGTTGGAGCGTTTTAAACAGAGACCCGTACTATACCACATGTAGATTTTTACAGTGCTCTGGGGATGGGTGGAAAGAGGAATGCTGGGTAAGAATTTCCTGAGTCCTGGAGGGAGATGTCTGTGGACCAGTTTCCAGACTCCGTGGTAGCGAAGAAACTCAAGTTGTGAGAACTAGTTCAATTTTGATTATATTTCAGAGGCCGAACTAATAGGATTTGCTGAAGGAGTCAATGTGGAATGTGAGGAATCAAGAATGACTATGAAATTTTTGACATGGGCACCTGGGCAAGGGTCCTCTTGTGAATTGTCTGTTCATAACCTTCGTCTGCTTTTCTCTTAGGTTTCAGTAATTTTCTTGTGAATTTTGCAAGTTTTTCTATCAGTGTTTAATGGTCATCATTTATCAGTTAAATGGTGCAGATGTTTTCTAGTCTGTGAGAAATCTTTTCACCTTATATGTAGATAAATTTATGGTCTGGGATTTTTTTGTGTTTTCTTGAATATCTAAAAGATGAAAATAGAAGGAAATCTCCAAGGCCTTGGGTTTGTCCTTCACATATAGATCTTGAGTCCATCTGGAATTTGGGTGTACATAAGACATAATGTAGGGATCAAAATTTTTTTTCTATGAGAATAATCATTAGGTTTAGTACCATTTATTTTAAAAATCCATCATTTCCCTCAAACTTAATGCTTTTCACTGTCATATATTATACAGCAAATAGTAGTCATATATGGATATTCTTAGGGACTTTCTATCTTATTCCATTAATCTATTTTTCCATTTCTGTACAAAAAATAAGCCCTGATACCTTGTAGATGTCCCGAAACGCTTTTCTAAAATTTTCTTGGCCCTTGACCCTTGACATACTAGTTAAAAATTTTAATGGACAGCAAGTTTCCAGGGGAAACCACTCCTGGGATTTTTATTGAAATTGAACTGTTATTTTATTAACTCAGTTTTTTGATTAACTGAGAAATGATTATCTTTCTGGTACTGAGTCTTTAGTTCTATGAACTTTCTACCTGTCCTCTTATTTAGGTCTGAATTCTTCAGTATAGTTTTACATTTTCTCTATAAATGTCTCACATATCTTATATTTAGATTAGTTAATTTATAGATTTTGGTTATTGTAAAATAAATCTTATTGTATCTTATTTATAAGTACTTGTTGCAGGAATATGGGAATGTTAATTTGGGGGGATAAAAATTTGATTCTTGTAACCTTCTGGAATCTCCTATTAGTTTTCATAGTGGCTCTGCACTGGTTAGGGTCTTTGTTGCTTAATAAAAGTGGTGATAGAGGGGCCTCATTTACTGTTTTTAATTTTCTAATCTAGAAGGATCTACTGCTTCCAATGTGTCTTACTCTTAAGTGTAATGATTGCTGTAGAATTTTTTGGTAGTTAGATTGAGAAATATATCTTCACAGTTTGCTAAGAGTTTTGATTAAAATGTGTGTTGGATGTTATTATTTTTTTTCTAATTGTAGGGAGATGATCATAGAGTTTTTCTCCTCAAATCTGTTAATTTAGCAAACTACCTTAATAGATTGTTTTTAGTATTAAATCGTCTTTACACGTGTGGAATTAAACCCTTATTAGATCATAATGAGCTTTTAAGAAACAGTTCTTTATATTCTTTTACTTTCTTCTGCTAATTTATTTTTAGTATTTAAAAATCTGTATTTACTTATTTATTTATTTATTTTAGTGATATTCTTTTTTTAATTTATATATTTATTTATTTTTTGGCTGCGTTGGGTCTTCGTTGCTGCTTGCAGGCTTTCTCTAGTTGCAGCGAGCGGGGGCCACTTTCCATTGCGGTGTGTGAGTTTCTCATTGCAGTGGCTTCTCTTGCTGCAGAGCACAGGCTCTAGGTGCACAGGCTTCAGTAGTTGTGGCTCGTGGGCTCAGTTGTTGTGGCTCACGGGCTCTACAGCACAGGCTCAGTAGTTGTAGCGCACGGGCCTAGTGGCTTGTGGCATGTGAGATCTTCTGGGACCAGGGCTCAAACCCATGTCCCCTGCATTGGCAGGTGGATTCTTAACCACTGCGCCACCAGGGAAGTCCCTAAAATCTGTATTTATAAGCAAGTGAAGTCCAAACTTCTCCTTTATTGTGTAATTCTCGTCCTACTTTTGGTATCAGTTTAATATTCTTGTGTTATGAGAATTCCTGTCTGAGTTGTTATCTGAGATTCAACATTTATGCTATCTGAGACAGTGAATGAGATTTTCCTTGAAGTTTTTGGTAAAATTCAAAGTCACCTGCAAAACAACCTGGGCCAGATGATGATGTGTTGGGGATAGATTTTTAATATTTAATTTAATTTACTTAATGATTATAGATCATTCAGAGTTTCTATTTATCCTTATGTCAATTTTGAAAATTCTAATGTTGCTACAAAAGTATCCATTTTGTCTGTTTCCTAATGTATTGGTACAAATTTTCCACAATAATCACTTCATTTCTTATAGTCACACATAAGTACATAATGTTTGTACAACATAAAGATGAAGCTATTAAAAAGCCATGTAATATCACCAAGTCTTAAGAAAACAAAATACTTCCAGGTCCCCAGAGCTCCCATTATGCCTTCTTAACCACAAGCTTTTTCCTCTAGAGGCAACCACCACTGTGATTATTACGAAAAGTATTTCCTTGATTTTCTTTATGGTTTTATAACTTACAAATATATTGATAAAGCATATAGAGTGAAGATTTCTGTGTTTTTGAACTTTAATAAATGGAATGTGCTTTATGTATACTATTGTATCTAACTACTTTTACTCAACATTATTTAAAAAAATCATCTTGGTTAATGTATATAGCTGTAATTTGTAAATTTTCATTGAGGTATAGCATTCCATCATATGCATATATCCCAATTTATCCATTTAGTAATTTATCCATTACTACTGATGAATATTTGGATTATAACAACTGTTTGCCAATTACTAATAATTTGGCTATACACAGTCTTGCAAATATTGGCAGACCCAGAGCACACTGTTGCATGTTAGGAAATGCATACCTTCAACTAGATTAGGTGGTGCAGAAGATGTTTTTCAAAGCACTTGTACTGGTTACACTCCCACCAACAGAGTGCAGTACACTTCATTGCTTCACACGACTTGGTATTGTTGACTTCTTACCTTCCGTCAGTCTGATGTATGCGAACAGAAATCTAATTATGATTTTCATTTGCATTTCCAAAATTACTAATAAAATTTGTTACCTTTATATATTTTATTGTCCATTTGGATTTCCTCTTCTGTGAAATACCTATCCAAGTCCTTTGCGCATGTTTGTATGGGGTTGTTTAGTTTTTCTTTATTGCTTGGTAGAAGTTCCTTATGCATCGCGGATACCAGAACTCTTTGGCTATAGGTGTTGCATCATCTACATTCTGTGCTTTGTCTTCTCATTTTCTTTATGGCACCTTTTTTTTTTTATTTTACTAAGTCTGTTTTTTTAAAGAAGTTTTGGGTTCACAGAAAAACTGAGGGGAAGGTACAGAGATTTCCTGTATACCCCCCTGCCCCCGCACATGCATCGCCTTCCTTATAATCAACATCTCCCACCAGATTGTACGTTTGTTACAACTGATGAACCTACGTTGACACATCCTAATCACCCGAAGTCCATCATTTACAGTACCGTTCACTTTGGTGCTGTACATCCTATGGGTTTGGATAAATACATAATGACGTGTTTCCACCATTATGGTATCACACACAGTATTTTTCACTGCCTTAAAAATTCTCTGTGCGCCACCTATTCATTCTTTCTCGCAGTCCTTTATGGTACCTTTTTTTTTTTTTTTTTTTTTTTTTTTTTGCGATACGCGGGCCTCTCACTGCTGTGGCTTCTCCCGTTGCAGAGCACAGGCTCCAGACGCGCAGGCTCAGCGGCCATGGCTCACGGGCCCAGCTGCTCTGCAGCATGTGGGATATTCCCGGTCCGGGGCACGAACCCGTGTCCCCTGCATCAGCAGGTGGACTCTCAACCACTGCGCCACCAGGGAAGCCCTATGGTACCTTTTGATGAGCACAAGTTCTTACTTTTAATGTTGAAAACTGTATAAATTTGTTTTTATTTAGTGCTTTTTGTCTAGTTTAATAAACCTTCCCCATCTGGAGATTCTGAAAGTTATTTTTATATTATTCTCTAAAAGATCTGTAGTTTGCCTTTCACAATTTACACCTGAAATTGACTTTTGCGCAGTGTGTAAAGCAGTAGTACTGCTTCATTTTTAAAAAATGGACACCCGATTGGCTCAGCACCATTCACAGAAAAGATGACTGTTCCCCCGTGCTCTACTGGGTCACCTCTGCCATGTCCCTGTATGTTCATTGGTCTGCTTCTGGTCTTTCTCTTTTATTCATTTTGTCAAGTTGTCTTTCCCTGTGCCAATAGGACAATGTTTTATTTACTATGGCTTTGTAATTAATATTGATATTTGAGAGAGCAAAACAACTTTCTTACTATAGTAAATTATACTTGTTTATATATAACATTTTGGTAAATGTTCCATGTGTTCTTAAAATAATGTATAACCTCTTATAGTTTCATGCAGGCACCTAGATCAGTTTATTAAACAAAGATTAGGCATTGTGATAGTCAAATCTTCTAGAGCCTTAATATTTTTTACCTGATTGATCTATCAGTTCCTAAGAGAATGTGACATGCTTATGGATTTGTCAGTTTCCCCTTCTAATTCTGTCAGTTTTGTCTTGCGTATATTTACAGATAGTGCATCAGGAGCATTTATGTTCTATATTGTTAACTTTTCCTTATACAACTATTTGTTGAGTTCCTACTGTCTGGAAGGATTTCTCTGAGGACCAAGGTTATGGCTGCAACATAAGTCACAGAAGACCCTGCCCCTGTGGAGCTTTTATTATTGTTACTTTATGCTGGTGACTTCCTCTTACAATCATTAATTACAACCTTCTTTAGAGTTACTTTTTACATAAAAGACTATTCTTTTGATATCGTTGCATGAGCTTTCTTTTAGTTAATATTTTCCTAGTATAGCTTTCCTCACCATTTCTTTCTTTCTTTTTTTTTTTTTTTGTGGTACGCGGGCCTCTCACTGCTGTGGCCTCTCCCGTTGTGGAGCACAGGCTCTGGACACGCAGGTTCAGCGGCCATGGCTCACAGGCCCAGCCGCTCCTCAGCATGTGGGATCTTCCTGGACCGGGGCACGAGCCCGTGTCCCCTGCATCAGCAGGCGGACTCTCAACCGCTGTGCCACCAGGGAAGCCCCTCCCTTTTTATTTTTTGTTCCCTATTTCGTACTCCTGTTTCCTAGAATCAACTTCTCCAAAGAACAATTTGAACGTAAGCTTTCATCTCAGATTCTGCGTTGTGAGGAAACCCAGGTCAAGACATAATGATGGAATAGAGGAATTGAAAGTTTGAGAAGAGAGTTAAATTTTTAAATCACTAATGTGGACAAAATGCTGACTCCAGACACATAAAGTCCTTAAAATACAGTTAATGCTAATGTAGGTGACCTGACTTTATGGTGACGCAAAATACACCGTTGTGCCATTTCCTCAGCAACTCTCCACTGCCCAAGTGTAGATTTTGAGAAGGTGGGAGCTGGTTTGATTAAGGTTTGGAGATGTGCCAAGAAAGTGTGATGGGGCAACAGTGCAGTGTATGTGGAGTCCTTGGAAAGAGGGTGGTGTAAAAAGCAGGCCATGACAAGTAAGCTGTTGAGAGAAGAGTTTGAGGACAAGAAGGAAGAACAGTGAAGAATGGGGAGAAAGTAGAGAGATCCAGGGTCTAATGGTATTAATGAGGGAGAAAATATATGTTACTGGTGTTAAATTGGCCCAGAGAGTCCAGGGGTCAGAGCTGGAGGGATAGAATACAAATGCCCATGATGCTATGAATGTAGGCACAGGTGGAAACAGATGGAGGTTGGAGGCCTCCATCTAATGTTGTCTCATTAGATCCCAATAAGGAAAACAACACAAAGACACCAAAGCTGGCTGGCTGGGAGCTGCCTAGGTAACCTCTCATAGCTTCCTCTAAATGCAGTGTCTCCTGATTTTCAAATCTCCTTTTTCTGTTCTTGTTGCTTTGACATCTCAAGGCCTCATTTGATAATTTAGCATTTAAACTTATTTTTACAGAAAGAAATTTTCAGCTGAGAAATCAAATTCCTGGTCAGGGAATTACATAACTTTTCATAAACTGTCCTTTGTTATTATTTTGAGGAGCAGTAATGAGATTTTATTTCTTTGCACTTGACTTACAGAAATCAAAATTCCCAAGAGATAAAAGAGGCAATGAATCTACCACTGGAGCTTAGAGTTGGCAAGTCTCCTTAGAATCATTTCTCTCTTTCTCTCCCTTCCTTCCTTCCTTCCTCCCTCCCTCCCTCCCTTCCTTCCTTCTTTCCTTCCTTCCTTCCTTCCTTCCTTTCTTTCTTTCTTTCTTTCTTTCTTTCTTTCTTTCTTTCTTTCTTTCTTTCTTTCTTTCTTTCTTTCTTCCTTTCTTTCTTTCTTTCTTTCTTCCTTCCTTCCTTCCTTTCTTTCTTTCTTTCTTTCTTTCTTTCTTTCTTTCTTTCTTTCTTTCTTTCTTTCTTTCTTTCTTTCTTTCTTTCTTTCTTTTCTTTCCTTCCTTCCTTCCTTCTTTCTCAGAAATCAACACTTCAAAGTACATTTTGCTTCCCATTTGTTTTTTACAGTAGTAAAAACAATGTACTTAAAAAGGGAAATTACTTTTAAAAAATTACTTAAAAAATATTACTTAAAAAGGGAAGAGGGGCTTCCCTGGTGGCGCAGTGGTTGAGAGTCCGCCTGCCAAGCCAGGGGACACGGGTTCGTGCCCCGTTGCGGGAAGATCCCACATGCTGCGGAGCAGCTGGGCCCGTGAGCCATGGTCGCTGAGCCTGCAGGTCCAGAGCCTGTGCTCCGCAACAGGAGAGGCCACGACAGTGAGAGGCCCGCCTACCACAAAAAAAAAAAAAAAAAGGAAGAAGTGTTTGTTCTTCATTGTTTTTGATTAAATATGCTAATTACATTTTTGGAATGCTAATGACACACAGTACTAAATGTTTTAATAATGCAGTGAAATGAGCTGGTAAATATAACAACAAATTAACCTGAAAGGGCTACATAGCTTTCCTCATTTTAAATTGTAATAATACAAAAGAGAGGGGGAAAAATTCAAAACTGTGTCATCTAATGAGAAGGGGAAAAAAACTTTATTAAACGAATTTGGCATTTTAATGTCAACAAATTCATTAAGAGGCTGGTGCTTTCTAGAACAATGACCTAGAGAACAGCCAGTTGGTTTTTGTCTCTAATCTGTAAAAATTCATTCCACACAAATCAAAACTCAACTGAGTCCTGGGTGGCAACCAGAGCCTCCTTGTCGTGGCGTAGTCATCCCAGACCACATGGACCCAGCCCCTGGACCATGTATATGAGGGAGACCTGGAAACCCACACCCCCCTCCAGCCCCAGGCAGTCCACCTAAAACCACGAAGCAATTCCTTTTATGTTCATCAAAGTTATGTCATTGTCAGTGAGAAAGAGGTGAGGCAAACATATTTGTCCAGAGCCCATGTGGCATTAGTGGAGACGGTTAATGATTTTTCATATAAAGCAACACCATGGTTTAATCTATCTTTATTGTCTTGGGACACGGTCACCACATCTTAGGGTCAGCTTCCCATTTGGGGCTGTTACTGGGTCTGTGGCTGCATCAGTTCCAACTAGGGCAGGGGGCTACTTGTGAAGCTGCTTGCCTTTATCATGCAACTGACGCATGTGCATTTAGGGGAAGTGAATCCCACCACTGTGAAAGTGTCTTGAAAAAAATCAAGCCTGCATCCCATCAACCTCTAGAGCAGTGTCTTCAGCCAGGGGTGACTTTTCCCCCAGCGAGCAGCTGGTCATGTCTGGAGGCATTTTTGGTTGTCACAGCTGAGGATGTTCCTGGCATCTTATGAGTAGAGGCCAGGGATGCTGCTAGAAGTCCTACAATGCACAGGACAGGGCACTGCAGCAAAGCATCCCATCCCAAATGTGAGCGATGCGGCAGTTGTGAAAGGCTGCCTGGATCCAACCTCTAAATTCCAGCAAATGTAGAGGAAGGAGGAGCCTGGGAGTAACCGGGATGCACTCAGCAAAACGCAGACCTGGAACTCTGAACGACAGCTGACCTGTTTCCCTCACCATTAAATAGCTTGGGAAAAGGAATGAAAAACAGAATGAGAGAAAGGGCCAGAAGATTAGCAGAGACTTGAGATACACCAACCAACTGCAGCGCACGGATCACATTTTGATCCTGATTTGAGCAATAAACTGTTAGAAATTTATGAGGCTGGCAGGAAAATTTGAACCTAGTTGGATATTTAACGACAACATAGAAATTATTGTAAAGATTTTAGGACAAAAACCTAAAAATCTTATGAGTTTGAGATGTTCTTCCAAATATTCCAGAGTGGGAGGTGGCAGGATACAGGGCATAGATGAATCAGGATAATGATGCTTAAGTTGAGTGATTGGTAGATGGGGGGTTTTCTTATTCGATTTTTACAAACATTTGAAAATTTCCAGAGCAATTTATTTTAAGGAAAATTGTTGGTAAATTCATAGAGTGTCTGTCCATCAACTTCATGGAAAGTTACCCGGGGGGCTGGCACTGTCCCTAGAACAGCTGCCCCAGTGACAGCCCGACTGGAGACCAAGGTCCCAGGCACAAGGCCCGAGAAGAGTTAATGCAGAGGCCCAGGGCTGGAGGCCAGGAGGCTCTGTGGAGGCAGCTACGTGCTCATCCCTGAAGAGGGACAGGACCAGTCAGCATCCTCCCCTTGCAGCTTTGAGATTCCAGCGAAGTCACCGATGCTGAGTCACATTGACTCCAAAGCCCCTTCCCAGACCAGCCCAGGGCTGAGCCCCCCTGAGCTGAGCCAGGCGCTGGGCTTCAGAGGAAGGAGGCGATGTGCCCCCTCGAGGGTCTTGAAGACACACAGCCTTGTGGGACCAGTGCTGGACAGTGGCGTGAATCCTGCAAAGGCTGAGGTCTGGGCACCATCCTGCCCTTCGGGGTGGTGCCCTAGGAGAGCTTTAGGAAGGCTGGATGACAGTATCTGAACGTTTAGTGAACCACAGGGATGCCCCCATGGGCCCCGGAAGGACCCTGGCAGCCCAGGCACCCAAGGGCTCTCTCACTCTGAGCCATGGGACAACTGAGGACTCCCCTGGGCTGCCACGTGGCTCCATCAGTGTCAGGAATGGAAGTGTCTGGTAGGGATGAGGGTTGGGTCTGGACAGAGGTGAAAGCCCGAGAAGGTCAATTTGGGGCAGCTTGTTAGAGACTCTGGGTAAAGTGGCCAGTCAGCACTGCAGAGCCCCAGGAGAGTTTTAGGGCTCAGGAGAGACACAGCCAGACCTTTATTTAAGAAGGTCTTGAATATTTTTAAGAGACTGTTTAGGTGGCAGGGATGTGCAAGCTTTCTTCTATCAAGAGCAAGGTAGTAAAAATGTAAGCACTGGCAGGACCCATATGGTCTCTGTCACATATCGCTCTTTAAATATTTTTTTACAGATGTAAGAACTATCCTTCGTTCAAGGTCCACACAACATCAGGCAGTGGCGGCTGGAGTGTGCTGACCCCAAACAAGAGTGGGTGCTGAGAATGGTTGCTGGAAGGGACAGTTCAGAGACCTGGGGATCGCCATGGTGACACCCTGCCTTCTACTAAATGAAACATTTCCTGTGGTCCTCCTGGGTGCTCCCCTTTGCTCGAGTCCCCCCTGGGTCAACCTTGACCACTGCTCTGCCAAAAGGTTTGATTCAGAGAAAACACTGGTCCTTGGAGGGTGTTGACGATCCTGTTCTGCTGTGTGACCTCGGGCAGGTCACTGAACACCCTGAACCTCTGTTTTCCCACCTGTAAAACGTGAACAGCAACCCCGTGGTAGAGGTGATGTGAGGACGGCAGGCAGTGATGACTTTAAAGCTACACGAACAGAGCTGGGGTTCCCACAATAGCAATAGTAATAATAGTAACGGACCCTGAGATGTCGCCAAGGGCCGTCCTGGGCAATCTCCATGAGACCAGACTTCACAGCATCCAGGGAAGCAGATGTTCGTCTATGGGTGGAGAACTGAGCACGTAGGGGACACCCTGCCTGTGGCCTGGCTGCCTGGGAGACCTCGCACAGCACGTCTGGCTGCTCTGTGCCTCAGTTTCTCCCATAATCACATGAAGACGATGATAAAAGTTCAGCCTCCCATGATGACTGAATGAGCTAATAATGCAAGCCTGGCATTTCGCACAGACGTGGTGCATTATAACGGGTGGACACGTGGAATTCATATCTTCCTCTTAGAAGCTTATTATGGTTGCAAAATAACAATCGTCAGAATTTGGCCCCTAAGAACTTGCTTGGCTGGCAATCCTAGGACCCTGGTGGCACTTGGCATTCAGCAGGCACTAAGTAAACACTTGCCAACACTTGTGGACCAGTTGCCATGTAGCTCCCACACGACACCAACCTTGAGGTGGATGGGAGGTGTTCCTGCCACGTGCATGAGCCAGATAGGGTGACCGACTTGTCATTTGCCCGGGACATTCCAGGGGCTAGCGCTGAAAGTCATGGGTCCCAAGAAACCGTCAGTTTCAGGCAAACCCAGACAACCTTGTGGGGTGGTGGGATGTGAGCTTTCAGGCAGTGCTGAGGCCCTGCCCAGGCCACAGCTGGCTCATACCACGATGCCCAGGGCAGGGGATAGGGTAGGTCTCCTTTCTGAGTGGACAGGACAATCACCCAGGTG
Source organism: Lagenorhynchus albirostris (assembly GCF_949774975.1). NCBI lineage: Eukaryota > Metazoa > Chordata > Mammalia > Artiodactyla > Delphinidae > Lagenorhynchus > Lagenorhynchus albirostris. The sequence continues at coordinate 80,281,113 of NC_083110.1, read as the reverse complement.
CCAGGCCTTCAAATACCAGTTCCTCCCAGCAGAGTTTGCCCAGGCCCCTCCCCGCTCCAGCTCTGACCCCCTGTGCGCACACCTTCAGCAATTTATGCTGATTTCTGATCTTATTCCAGATAAGTGTCTATTTTTATTCCTAAATTGTATCCTTTTCTTTAAAAAAGCCCTCCCCCATCATATACACGTTATGCCTCAAAACACCTGATCTACCTCTGGGTCTAGGACAGGGGTCATACCCTTGAACTTGGGAGTTGGTTAGGGGCCTGTCTTGTCCTGAACTTTTCAGGAGCCGCACACACATTCCCAGGCCTTTGCCAGTCCACGTAAGACGAGGCACATAAATGTCTCAATGGCAAGATTAGGGACATTTTTTGGTTGGACATTACGGTTCCTTTTTCTTGTTCCATCTCTTTGAACTGTCAATGTCAATTGACAATAGCTGTCAATGAGACAGACTGAAGAGTTTAAAAGCGTCAGCTCGTTTCAGCCCCAGAAAAACCATTCTGGGCAAGGTCAGCAGGAGGCACTGAGGACTCAGCCGAAATCAGCGGCAGGAGGCGAGGGCTGCTTCCAGGGAACGGGCGGCCTGAAAGCTCCCGCTCGTCCGCAGCCGAGCGGCCCGGCCTCCTGACGTCTGGGACACTCGACGTGTTTGCAAGGTGACGAAAGAAAAGACACGCTCGACTTGTAGTAAAACAGGCATTTTACTAGCATGCCGTCTGTGATTTGGTTACAAGGCAAACACTCCCACAGTCCGGGGTGTCCCCTGCAGGCCAGGGCCCCTCTTCTGGGTGATTCTTCCCGGCCTCGGGTCCCCCAGGGGTCCCAGATGTGCCTGCTAGAGAGAGCAGCCAGCCGTCACGTGTCCTCAGCAGACCCCACAGATATGCCAGGGGAGGCCTGGCCACTTCAGGGCTGTGCTGGGGCAGAGGCACCGCTGGGTTGGGGGTGGGGGGAATGGGAGTTTATCCCAGCAAGGGGACCCGAAGGGACCAAAAGATGCATTTGACTCTGTGTCTCGTCCGTGGCAGCCGTGAATGAACATCAAAGAAGCAAATTAAGCGGCTCCCAAGCCTCAGTTTCCCTGCAGGTCAGGATTTCTGGTAAGCAGAGCCTGAGATGATTTAGGGTTGCCCGAGGTTCACCGGGGAATGACACCTATAAAAGAAAAGGAAGGGATGCAGGACTGGGCAGGGGGAGCCATCAGATCATGACTCAGAACTGACCATCTTAGCCCAGGGACTCCAGAGCAAGGACCCAGCCCTGGGCAGAAATGGCCCAGCCCTTGAACCATTGCCTTGTTTGGCATGTGGCTGAGGTCGCCTCTAGAAAAGCATCACCTTAACCTTAAGGATGAGGCTGACACTGAAAGAAGAACTGGACGCTGTAGACCAAGCAGGCACCTCACAGCTGGCCAGGGATTTTTCCTGGAAGAGAGAAGGGGCAATGCATCCATGTCCGCCATGGGCACCTGGCCCAGAAGAGGCCCTCAGGACAAACAGACATTGTTGGACTGAGTCACAGACAGCAAGGTTTTTTGAAGACACGAAGCCGTCAGAAGGAGGGAAGCCCCAGACACTACTGTGGGAAACTGGGACCAGTAAAAGGAAGTTCTCGTTGTTCAGTTAATGAGAGGACCGTCGTTTTTAGATGAAGACTTCCGTTTAGCTCTTACTGTTAATATCTTCCTAAAACACTGATGGCCTAATTTTGTCCGAGCACAAAGCAGCGTAAGGACCCTCTGTGCCCCTCTCCTCTGCCAGTCCTCTGCCCAACTCCAGGAGGTTGGAGCCCCCCCAGCATCCCTTCACCGCTGCCGTTGTGATGCACACTGCACTTTGAATTCCAAGTGTGAGGTCAGTACCATGGGGACAGAGACTTCTGCCACTCTCTTCACTGCTACATCCCCAGGGCCTGCCAGGTGCAGGCAACTGACAGATATTTGTTGACTTGAACTGAACATAACTGAAATTTGCAAACAGCTTTAGCTGTTCAGAACATCACTAACTCTGAGACAGGGCAAGGAAGGAGCTTCAGATCCAGAGGCGGAGATCCCTACAGCAGTATTATAAACTAAAAACAGAAAAAAATCTTTTGTTAACCCTATAAAGGTCATCTCCCCACAATTAATAGCAAGCATTGCACTTAACTGTGAAATATGGGTGTTGCCTTACAGTCAGAACCACAGGGAATGTCTGCCCAAGAGCACAGTTTTTGTCATGTTTTCTCCCTTATGATCCTAACAAGGAAAAGAAAAAGCAGTATAAATACTAGGAAGAAAGGATAAAATTCTCACTATTTGCCTACCTATAAAGTCTAAAAATTATCAACTAAAACTAATTTTAATGTTAATAAGATATTTTACTATTAATTTGGGACCGAGCCATTTTCCTGGTCTTCTTTGTATGCCAGTCATAGATGTGAACCCCTGAGCCAATCGGCTCTATCTCCCCAAGGAACACACAGAAAAAACCACCTCACTGGTGAACACAGAAATACAAACTAAACACAGTGAGCCAAAGGTCTTCGTGTCTCATAGGGACACACTTTGTAAAGGCAGAGTATGGAGGGTGGGAAATGGGCGGTTCTCAGGCTGTTGGATCAGTGCACATTGGTATAACCATTTGGGAATGAGTACAGTGGGCCTTTGATACCCTCAGGTTCCCCATTAATTTCCATCTGAGGTTGATTGAATCCTTAAAGGTGGAAACCGCGGATGCCAAAAGCCCACTGTAAGGGTCTTGAGAATCCACAATTTTAGTATCCTCGGGGATCCTGGAACCAATCCCCCACAGATACTGAGGGATGGCTGTATATTTTACAAACACTTGTAGGTATCCTTCCTACAGAAAGGTTAACGTGAGTCTGTTAGTACACAGATATGGGACATCACTGCAATCACATATGGGAAAGCAAATATCTCAGTGAATCTGACTTTTAGATGCCTCAGCACCATTTGGATGCAAAGTCACAGAACATTCACATAAGCAAATGCTGTGCAGACAGCTCTTTCAAAAGGTGAGGCAGCTCTACCTGGCCTGAATGGGAGGGATATCCACAATGTTTGTTTAGTGTTAAAAAGCAAAAACAAAAACAGATTGCACAATAATATGTATTGGCATGATTTCATTTTTGTTTAGAATATGTAATATACATACATGTATACATACATACACACCTGTATGCATGTGTGTATATGTCATGCATATGTACATATAAGAGGTATATAAAGTCTGGAAGGCAATATACGTATCCACCCATTAAGAGCTGTTATTTCTAGGCTGTGAGGGCTGGAACTTGTACCTTTTCATTTGTACAGTTTTGTGCTGTTAAATTACTCTGCTTGTCAATCAACTATACTTCAATTTTTTTTAAATTTACAACCAAAAAATAAATAAATAAATTACTCTGCAAGGAGCATGTGTTCTTTTATTGAATGAATATTAAAAAGCTGAATTCTTGAGGCCATTTTTGCTTTTGTGGTTCTTGTTATTCTGGCTTATTATTTATTTGCTTATTTTTTATGATTTGCCTTTTGCTCTGACACCTGGTCTCTGAGGGGAAAGTCACTGGGAGGAGTTTGGGGCAGTCAGCTGTGAGCTACTCCAGGTGAGCCTCCAGCTGGGACAAGGCCGAGAATGAGCCCTCCATCGCTCTCCACACTAAGCCATCCCCGACCTGTCCTTGGGCGATTTCCACTGGGGACAACTCCGGTCAGCTTAGGACCAGCTCAGGACGGCTCAGGCCCCCTCTGTTTCTGTGCTTCTAGCAGGACTGTGGAGGGGGGTCTCGGTGTACACCCCCCGGGGGCTGGGAACCGGAACGTCAGGATCCCCCAGCTCTCATGACTCTGCACAGGGCAAGATGAACTTGACACCCAGGGCCTTTTAACAGCAGCCGCATTCACATACTTACATGCGTTTGCATAAGTGCACACATGAAGCGATAGAAAATACATACATATATATATATTTCTTAAATTTTTACTTGACTTTTTCTCCCTCCCCTCCTCCCCCATGTCATCCCCAACACATTAATGAGACAGTACACAACCATCTGTGTTTTTCTCTGAGCTCATAGATCGATATACAGACATCAATGTTCTCATGTATTAATACACAAGGTTTTGTAGTCTTGGTTTATTTTTTACAAACCCCAATCATAGAGCTGTGCACTTTCTGTCACCCTCTTTTGTCCCTCAGCTCAGTTCAGAGATGTTTTATACAACTGACTCATGCTTCTCATGTCTGCTCTTATTCTCATATGCTCCCCACCAGCATTGCTGCCAGAGCTCTGCCCTCGTGAGCCATGGAGGAGAGCATTCTTGTGCAAAGTCCTCACAAAGTCCTGGCACCTACTGCTGCACTACCGAGGGGTCCCAGGAATAAATTGTCTCTTTGGCTGAAGGGAATATGCCCCTTCTTAATTTTTAAAAATGTGGCCCAGCTACTGTACAAAAAGGAAGACTGTTCTAATTCAAGAGTCCTTTCTCCATATTTCTACCAGCAACGGTTAATACAGCTCTTTCCCTTTGCCAATCATAGAGGTAACAAATCATATCCTTTATTGCTGTAATTTGTATTTCCCTGGCTTCTAGTGAGTTTGAACACTTTTTGCCCATATTTCTATTGGGCTGTTTGTCTTTTTCTGGTTAAATGTTAAGAACTCTTTATACATGTGAGATATTATATATACGTTATTATATTATATATTATATAAATAATATTATATATTATAATATATATACATATTAAGTTGGTCATCTATTTCCATGATATGTAAAAACCAAAACAAGAAAGCCCTTCCCCCCAAAAATCTAAGAAATTACAAGTATTTTAGGAGCAAAGAAGTCGTAATTAAACAAGAAGCTCAGCAGTTTTAAAATATAGACTCATTTCACTATATAAAAATTGTAAATATTTTTATAATGAAATATAACACAAAAAAGTCAAAGAAAAAGCAGATTTGGTAAAATTTTGCTAAAGAGGATAGTGAATAAAGTTAATATTTATTACACTGATATAAACTCATAATAATACATATATAATATAAACAATAAATACATTATATAGTATATTATAAATTCATTATGTATTCAATATATATTAATTGTATATCAATTTATTTCAAAACATAGGCAGTTGAGGCAGCTCCACTTATTAAATAATGCATTTATTTCTCCCAAATTGAAACACAATTTTTATACTATATTAAATCATCATATACAGGAATCTAGTCTTATTTACTTATTGAATTGATTAATTAGCACTTTCCTAGTTCTTAGTCAATGTAGGCACTCTTCTAAGTACTTAAAAAATATTAACCTATCTATTGTTTAAACCTCATAAGCACTTTATTTTTTTTAAGGATATTTATTCGTTCTCCTTTTTCTTTTTTTGGCTGCTCTGGGTCTTCCTTATGGCGTGCAAGGCTCTTCACTGCAGGCTTCTGTCTAGTTGCGGCACGTGGGTTTATTTGCCCGGCCGCATGTAGGATCTTAGTTCCCCAACCAGTGATCTAACCCGCATCCCCTGCATTGGAAGGCAGATTCTTAACCCCTGGACCACCAGGGAAGTCCCTTATAAGCACTTTATTATTGGATTCTCTAACGAGAGCCACTTTTTTATTTTCTGCTCCTCCTATGCCCTCCCAAAGTGATTCAAATACAGCCAGTTTATAATACTTTCTGATTATCTGTTAAGGGAAGTATTTCCTCCTCACAATTTTCCTTTTTCAAATTTTTCTTGGCTATAATCTGATAATGTATTCTTTTTTTCCCTTTTCAACATTGTTGAAGGTTTAACTTACATTTGATACAGCATCTTAATTTAAACTATAACATTGATAAATGTTGACATTTGTATTCAGCCATATAACCAGCCCCAGATCAGGTTAGAGAACAACTTCATGATTCCAGAGGGTTCCCACAGACACCCTCCCAGCTGAATACCATCCTCAGAAGTAACCACTGTGATGACTTCCACCACCACGGATTAGTGTGGTCTGCTCCAAAACTTGCTGTTAACAGAATTACGTATGTAGTCTTTTGTGTCAGACTTCCTTTATACAACGTCGAGTCTGTGAGATTCATTTATATGTAGTTCTTTTTCATTCCATTGTATGAAAGTCCTACAACTTTATCACCCATTCTTCTTTAGATGGACATTTGTGCTTTTTCCAATTTGGGACTTTTACAGAGAAAGCTGCTTTGAACCTTCCTCTGCGTGTCTCTTGGTGAACATGCTCATTTCAGTTGGGTATGTACATAGAAAAATCACTGGGTCAGGGAGTCTATGTATATACTTTAGTGGATTCAACCACACTGTTTCCAAAAAGGTACAAGTTACCCTCCCACCAGAAACGTAACAAATCTTGTTGTTCTCTAGTCTCACCAGCAACAAATATTAATGAGTCTTTTTAATTTCAGCTGTTCTAACGAGTGTGTAGTTGTTTCACTTTAAAATTCTCTAATGACCAATGGTGTGATGAATATTCTGCATGTTGATTGGCCCTTTTAATGTCCACGTTTAAGAAGGTTCTATTCAAGTATTTTGCTTATTTTCAAGTTTGTTTTTTTTTTTTAATTGCGATGTCAGAGTTCTTTAAATATTTTGGAACGGAGTCCTTTGTAAGACATCCTTATTGCGAATATCAGCTTCTATTCTGCATCGTGTCTTTTAACTCCCGATGGTATTTTTCCATGCACAGTTCTTACTTTAATAAAGTTCAATGTATCACTCTGTATTTTTACTGTGTATTAGCTTCCAAGAGCTGCTATAACAAAGTATCACAAACAGAGTGACATAGAAAAACAGAAATGTTCTGTCTTGCCATTTTGGAGGTTAGAAATCCCAAATCAAGGTGTCAGAAGGACAGTGCTTCCTCTAAAACCTGTAGGAGAAGATCTTCCCTTTCCTATTCCAAATCCTGGTAGACCCAGATGTCCCTTGGTTTGTAGCAGCATAATTCCAATCTCTGTCTCCATCTTCACTTGGTATTTTCCCTGTGTCTCTTCACACCCTCTTTCTTCTATGCATGTCTGTCTCTGTGTCCACATTTCCCCTTTCTATAGAGACAACAGTCATATTGGATTTGGACTAACTCGAATCACATTATTTTAACTTGATTATCTCTATACAGAGCCTATTTCCAAGAAAGGTCACACTTTGAAGTACTGGGGATTAGGATTTCAACATATCTCTTTTGGGGGATGCAGCTCAACCCACAATCGTTAATGCTTTTTGTATACTTTTTTATCTTTGCCCCCAAATCTTGGAAATATTATTTTATGTTTTCTTCTGAAATCTTGATCATTTTACCTTTAGCATTTAATCTATTATCCTTTGCAAATTAATTTTTGTGAATCATGTAAGATAGTGGTCAAGGTTATTTTTAGCCAGCACACATATTGAAAAAGATCTTCCTTTCCCCCAGTGAATTGCAATAAGGACTATGTCATAAATCAGGTGATAAATTGATCCACTTGTCTGTCCTTGTACAAATACCACACTGTTGTCATCACTGCAGCTTTACAGAAAGTCTTGATATTTTATAGTGTAAACCCATCAGCTTCCTCGTCGTTAGTGTTGCCTTGATTTTCTATGGTCCTCTGTGGTTCTATAAATATTTTATATAAGTTTTCACTTATATATATATTTTTTAATGTTTGTCTCTATGTAAGTTTTCATTTACCAATTTTCAAACTTGTGAAAGAAAACCCTCTGACACTTTGATTAAACGTTCATGGAAACTAAAAATCATTTGGGGGGAAAATGAACATAATAACAATATTAAGTCATTTAATCTAGGAACACAGCATATCTCTCCACTGAAGTTTTATTTAATTTATTTCAGTAATGTTTTATAGTTTTCTGCGTTGCATATCTTTAAGACTTGCATATCTATCAAAAATTATTCTTAGGTATTTTATATTTTTAATACTGTTTGGAATGGTATTTTTCAAATTTTTATTTTTCATTTGTTTCCAGTTCGTGGGCACCGTTAATTTTGTATATTGACCTTGTATCCAACAACTTTAATAAACTCACTTATTTTTGCTAATAATTTCTTGGCAGATTCTTTTGAAAGTTATATACACATAATCATAATAACTGTACATTAATTTAATTTAAGATTTTTTTCTTTTATCATTTAATTAGGATTTAAAAAAAAATTTTTCTTGCCTCATTGAACCAGGTTCTTTGTTTAGTACAATATTGAAAAGAAGTGGTGACGTTGTACATCCTTGTCTTATTCTTGACCTCAGGGGAAAGCATTTAATATTTTATCAGTAAGTATAGCGTTAGCTGTAGGTGTTCTGTTTTGTTTTGTTTGGGCTGTTTATCACATTAAAAATGTTTTCTTCTATTTTTAAGTTGCTTATATATTTTATCATGAATAGATGTTTAATTTTATAAAATTCTCTTTCTGCATTATTGATATTATCATAGTTTTCCCTTTTATTCTGTTAATGTAGTAAATTACATTGATTACTGATGGCCGAAGCAATTTTATTTTATATTTGATTGAATGCATCGGAAAATCCCACTTGGTTGCATTATCCTTTTATATATTGTTGAATTTGACTTGCTAATATTTGTTTAGGATTTTTTATATTTGTTCGTGTGTGATATCATCTTGTAATTTTCTTTGCATGCAATGTTCTTGTCAGGGTTGGTGTCAAGGTTATACTGACCTCATCAAACAACTGTCTGTAAGATTTTGTTTAAGATACAACCGATTTCTTTCTTAAATATTTGGTAGACTTCAAAAGTAAATCCATGTGGGCTTGAAATTCTCTTTGTGGGAAACATTTTCATTGCTGATACAGTCTCTTTAACAGATATAGCACTATTGAGACTTTCTACTTGTTTGTGTCACTTTCTCTAAATTGAGTCTTTTGAAGAACTTATCTATTTGATCTACATTTTCAAGTTTCATGTCATAAAGTTTTTAATCCATTTAATTTTTTTATTAGAGTATAATTGCTTTACAATGTTGTGTTGGTTTCTGCTGTACAATGAAGTGAATCAGCTATATGTATACCTATATCCCCTCTCTCTTGGACCTCCCTCCCACCCCCTCCCCCATCCCACCCATTTAGGTAGTCACAGAGCACCGAGCTGAGCTTCCTGTTCTTTATAGCATGTTCCCACTAGCTATCTATTTTACGCATGGTAGTGTATATTTGTCAATCCTAATCTCCCAATTCGTCCCACCCCCCCTTCCCCCCTGTGTCCACACATCTGTTCTCTACAACTGCGTCTCTATTCCTGCCCTACAAATAAGTTCATCTGTACCATTTTTATAGATTTTTATAGATTCCACATGTATGCGTTAATGATATTTGTTTTTCTCTTTCTGGCTTGCTTCACTCTGTTTCACAGGCACTAATTCCATCCACATCCTACAAATGACTCAATTTCTTTCCTTTATATGGCTGAGTAATATTCCATTGTGTATATGTACCACATCTTCTTTATCCATTCATCTGTCATTGGACATTTAGGTTGTTTCCGTGTCCTGGCTATAGTAAATAGTGCTGCAATGAACATTGGGGTACACGTGTCCTTTTGAATTATGGTTTTCTCAGGGAATATGCCCAGTAGTGGGATTGCTGGGTCGTATGGTAGTTCTATTTTTAGTCTTTAAAGAAACCTCCATACTGTTTTCCACAGTGGCTGTATCAATGTACATTCCCACCAACAGTGCAAGAGGGTTCTCTTTTCTCCACACCCTCTGTAGCATTTATTGTTTGTAGATTTTTTGATGATAGCCATTCTGACTGGTGTGAGGTGATACCTCATTGTAGTTTTGATTTGCATTTCTCTAATAATTAGTTATGTTGAGCATCTTTTCATGTGTCTCTTGGCCATCTGTAGGTCTTCTTTGGTGAAATGTCTATTTAGTTCTTCCATGCATTTTTTAATTGGATTGTTTGTTTTTTTGATATTGAGCTGCATGAGCTGTTTGTATATTTTGGAGGTTAATCCTCTGTCTGTTGCTTTCTTTGCAAATATTTTCTCCCATCCTGAGGTTGTCTTTTGTCTTGTTTATAGTTTCCTATGCAGTGCAAAATCTTTTAAGTTTCATTAGGTCCCATTTGTTTATTTTTTGTTTTTATTTTCATTACCCTAGGAGTTGGGTCAAAAAAGATCTTGCTATGGTTTATGTCAAAGAATGTTTTTCTTATGTTCTCCTCTAAGAGTTTTAGAGTGTCTGGTCTTTTAACTTCTGTAGTATTCATTTTCTTTTTCATTCCTGATATTGGTGAATTATGTTTCTTTCTCTCTCTTTTTAATTTATGTCTTCCTAGAGGTTTATCAATTCATCACTTTTTTCAAAGAACCAACATTTTAGTTTTACTCATTTGTCTATTATATACTTGTTTTATATGTTACTGATTTCTGGTCTTATTGTTATTGTTCATTTCTTCTACCTTAGATTTCATTTGCTGTACTTTTTCTAAGTTCTTGAATTGGAATCTTAGAGCACTGACTTTTAACTCATATAGATATGTAGATAGATAAAGATACAGGTAGACACACACACACACATATATACACATATATATACATACGTGTGTATATAATGTACAAATATGCATGAATATACTTTCATTTCCTGGTTTCTGTTTTAATTTCTTCTTAGAGTCATAGATTATTTATAAGTATGCTTTTAAATTTTTCTATACATTTGAAGATTTTCTTCCTTTATTCTGTCACTGAGTTTAATATAACTGCCCAGTAGCCAGAGAATATACACTCTAAAATTTCAGTCTTTTGCAATTTGTTGAAATTTGCTTTATGGCCCAGGTTATGGTCTATTTTACTAAATAGGAACAAAAATATGTGAGATGTAGTGTTCTATCTTTTTATCCTAAGTTGTTAATTGTGTTTTCAAATTTTCTATATCCTCACTGTTTTTTGTCTAATATTCTTTTACTCAATGAGAGAAGCGTTAACATTTATTCAGATATCATCGTGGTGGGTTTTTTTCCTCTATCTTTCTTCTCAGGTCTGATAAGTTTTGGTTTATATATTTTGAAGCTATTTTTAATAGGTAAATTTGCATTTAGGATTATTATATCTTCCTGTTGAACTGACCCTTTTATTTATATTAACTATCCCTTTTTCGCTCTCATAATATTTCTTACCTTGAAGGCTAACTATCTGATATTAATATAGGTGCACAAGCTATACTGGCTAGTATTTCTATGGTATATCTTTTTTTTTATTATTTTACTTCCAGCATTTCTATGTCTTGTTATTTAAAATGTCTCCTATCAACAATGTTGAGAGAGAAGGGAACAACAATTTTATCCCCTGGACATAAGATACTTGCAGGGTAGGAAATTAAGCATCACAAAGAACCCTTTTAAGAATAGCAAGTGAGAAGTGATGTCCTCGGGAGAGATTGAATGTATTTCAGTCAAGGCAGAAAGTGGGGAGGCTGAGCATGTGGGACAACTTGTCTACCATAGAAGTGGGTTTCCAAGGGCAGAGGGGATAGTTCTTTGGAGGACAAGAGGATCAAGGGATAGAGGAGGCCTAGAATAACACTGAAATGGGAATACAGGACAGGAAGGGGGCCCTCAGGGTTCCAGACAGAGTACTGGTGTGATTTGCTAGAGTGTGAGCCAAGCTGAGCTCTAGGACTAGTGTCCATTGAATCCCTCTCTCCTGGGTGGGGTTGCCTTTTGTCTTTGTCACTCAGGTTGTTGGCACACTTCATGGGCTACGGTATCTCAGTGGTGAAATGGAAGTCTTTTTACCCTTCTGAGACAGCAAGGCTGGTCTCCAAGGCTCATCCTCGGAGAGATGGAGGAGGAAGACCCCCACTCCCACATCTCTCCTTACTCTCCCATACTCAGGGGCAGAACGAGCCCAGCCTACCCATCTTCAAGCATCTCCCTACACTAATGTGTGCAGTGAATGAGTGAATCGGAGCTGATGTGACATTCCTCCACGGATCACATGACACCACCGGCCAAGCCCTTTCCAGGGTTTTCTTGCTCCAATTCTCCTTCTAACAAGACAATCCAGACTCTTGCCAACCTCAAAAGAGAAAGCCCCACATTGCTCCACCAACCAGAAATCCCACAGCTGCCCTTGGGCCCTAGGTCACATGCTCCTCGGGAAGCCAGGCAGCCTGGAGTTGAGTGGAGAGACAGAAAGTCCTATTCAAGGTTCTAACTCCACGAATCCGTGTGTAATTTCTAAATTGAACTGACCCTCTTGTGACTTAAAAACAGCTCATATAAATTACCTGAGAAGAGGGATTTTCTATTCCCTATGATTTCATTATATAAAACACTGCTAAGGCCTTATCAATTGTGTTACACTTTGTTCTTCAGTTTGCCTTTCCTTTGGAAGCACCTGTGTCCGATACAGGTTTTGGATGTTGTTGGCCACTTTCGCATACATTTCCCTGATCTCCCACCTGGCCTTGGGTCTTGGATGTCCTGGAGTCATGTTTCTTATGAAGAAATGTAAAGAGATGACTCACACTACTTGTTTGACGTGTGCTGGGTTGCAGGAGTCCTCAGAGCCAGCTCTCTGTCCCCTTCAGATGGCTGTGGACCCCTTCTGCTCTTGGCTCAGGTACGTGGGAGGCCAGTGTCCTACTGGGTCACGGTGGCCTGGCAATCCACACCTCTGGTTCACATGAAAGGACATAACTCTGGAAACTACAGAAAAGGTGATTTAACTGGAACTTCCTAGCACATGTATTCCCATGACCTTGAGATGATCGCATGGCCTCTCGATTAAAGATTATCATTAATTTTCCTCATTCCCTGAGACTCATGGATGGATTTTGAATGTGGCCTCTTCATTTCCAATAAGTAACATTAGATCTGTGACCCAGAAATGTCCCAGACAACTCCTGGGTTACTGAAGTGTCCAGCTCAAGGATGAGCACGGATTCGCACTTCCAAAAATCCTCTCCAGATATGGATGTCTAAATTTAAATGAATGAAAATTAAATAAAGTAAAAATACAGTTCCTCATTGCACCAGCCACACTTCAAGAGTTCAACAGCCACACGTGGAGAGGACTTGGGAGTGGTGGGCCTTGGACAGCACAGGTAGAGGGCTTTCCATCAGTGTGGAAGGTCTGTTTACAGTGTGGCCCTAGACCTGAGACATTTCTCTGTCCACACACCAGCATGACGTTTTGTCCCTACCTTTATTGTAGCTCTAAACATCGCTATGTGAGATGTCCAAATGTCTGTCTGTGCCCCCTCAAGACTGAAAAAAAAAACAGAGGTTAAACCAGCTCTCTCTTTCCTATGATTGTACAGCATCATCAGTCAGTCGAAACCAGAGAGGGGCATTCTGATGTGACACCCAATAGAATGGAGTCAAAAGAAAAAAACAGTTATAGTGAGAATTAGGTCAAATGGGAACTTATGTAAGCTAGATGAAATTTACACACTTTTTTTAAAGGTTTTGATTTAGCACCAAGCCACTTGACCAGCCTGCCTGAGGAACTTGGGTGAGTTAAGGTCACCTGCATAGTCAGAGAGGGAACTAGAAATAGTTAGATCCATCAGGTGAGATTTAAAACCCAGACACGTGGATTATATGATTTTTATTAAAAAGTTATTTATAATTAAAATTGTTTTTAAACTAGTGGGGGGTTGTATTAGTTTGCTACTGCTTACTTTAGCAAATTAGCACAAGCTGGACAGCTTACAACAACAGAAATATATTCTCTCACAGTCCTGGCCACCAGCCGTCTGCAATCAAGGTGTCTGCAGAGCTGAGCTCCCTCTGGAGGCTCTGGGGGAGCATCCTTCCTGCCTCTCCCAGCTTCTGGAGGCTCCAGGTGTTCCTTGGCTTATGGCCACATCCCTCTAATTTCTGTTTCTGTCTTCACATGGCCTCCTCTCCTGTCTCTTACAAATTCACCTGTCATTGGCTTCAGAGACCATTAGAATAATCCAGGATAAGCTCATCTCAAGATCCTTAATTTAATCACATCTTCAAAGACCCATTTTTCACATAAGGTCACATTCACAGGTGCCAGGGATTTGGACATGGTCATCTACTTGGGGAGGACCACCATTCAACCCGTTATGGAGGACAGTTTTACTATGTGGTTCATCTGAGAAGTGAAAACACTGCTCAGTTCCATCAAAATATTGGGAAAGCCCATGCCAGGTATTACTGAGTCAGAAAGAATGACCACAGAGAGTACGCCTGGTGGCACCCTGGAGTGTCTCCAAGGGTAATGTTCTATCACTAACAGGGCCTCAGAATAGGAGATCTGGAGAAAAATGGACCAAAAGCGGGAAGCCTGGGCCACAGGGATGCCAGGTCTTTCTGAGTTGGTTCTGATGTCTGCCTGAGGGAGGTTTCCCTCCAGGGCCCCATCCATCCTCCTCCAGCTATGGAAACTCCACCAGCTCTCACAGCCAGAGTGATGAATGAGCAGGCACTCCCGTCTGCCCGGGAGAGTCAAGAATATTCATTTCATTTCACTTCTGACCTTTTTGCTATTCTGCAAACCCACAAGGTCTGGGCTGCATAATAATATCTGAGGATCAGAAATGAGTGTTTAGAGTGTCAACCAACCCATGTTTACTTGACCTTATGGTTTTAGAGCCCATATTAATCTTAATTGCACTGTTAAAATATATAGTAAATATCTTTATACAAATTAAGCGATAACAGGAATTTGCAAAGGGTTTTTTTTTTCATGAATTAATCTTAAAATAAGCTGATTATACAAATCTTTACCCAAGCAATGACTAATCCAGAATACAAACACTACTTTGAAAAGATACATTCAAACAAACATTTTTGTGGCAAATATTAGCAGAAACCAGACAATAATTGGGAGATGGCATTCGGTGACTGACAGCTGTGAAAGTAAAGGGAGGTGGCCAGATGGGTCCAGTGTTCACGACCACGTTCTAGGACAGGGTCCATTCTGGATTCACTATCCACCATTTGTGACTTTGGATAAAGTGAAATAGAGCGTCTGGGGAAAGAGCATGAGGACTTGCTGTGAAATTCATGTGTTAGGGAGAAGCTGAAAAAGATCTGTGTTAAACTTTTCCTATTAAGCTATGTTTTCATTTGAGAGGAAATACGTTCATTCAAAAATTACTCAGTCGTTAGTGACTGGCAGACACTCTTTCTCCTGAACAACTGGTATAATTTCAGCTTCACAAAGTAACTCCTGAACTGAGCTTACTTACTTCTTTGCTTTGGCTGACAGGAAGCTCAGCACTGAATGTAGAGCACATTTTTAATAATAATCCAGAATGACATAGTCTGCATTTCTTTTTCTTTTTCTTTTTTAAAAGGACTTCTTTTTTTAAATTTATTTATTTTTGGCTGTGTTGGGTCTTCATTTCTGTGCGAGGGCTTTCTCTAGTTGTGGCAAGTGAGGGCCACTCTTCATCGCGGTGCGTGGGCCTCTCACTATCGCGGCCTCTCTTGTTGCGGAGCACAGGCTCCAGATGCGCAGGCTCAGTACTTGTGGCTCACGGACCTAGTTGCTCCGCGGCATGTGGGATCCTCCCAGACCAGGGCTCGAACCCATGTCCCCTGCATTAGCAGGCAGATTCTCAACCACTGCGCCACCAGGGAAGCCCTGCATTTCTTTTTAAATTTTCATATGCAATACTTGACAAATAGACTATTTGTAAACCATGAAGCATAATCATAATTTATGAAAGCACACCAAAATCTTTGCTCCTGCTGTATACCTTCTCTGTCCCAGTTCCCTTAAACCCAGAAATTACATCCTCCTTGTATCTATTACTCCTTTTCCTTTCTTTCTTGTTTAGTTAGTTATACCATAGATGTATGTATGCCTCTACAATATACTGTTTAAGTTTTTTTGTTTCTGAGCCTTATAAAATCACATTATATTCTATGTATTGTTTTAGGATTATTGCTTTACTTATTATACTTCTAAGACTTACTCATACTGTTGCATGTAGCTGCTTTTCCACCGCTTTATAATTGTCCATCTTAAGACAGTTGTCCAATTTAAGACAATTTCTTCACGTATTTTCTCACTGATGAACTTAGGGTGATTGCTGGTTTTGCTTGTGTGAACAAGGCTTCTATGAATATTCACATACATGCCTCCCAGCATATATGTGCAAACGGTTCTGTGGTATATCTAAGTATGAAATTATTTTAGCAAATATTCACTTTCATAAAATTATGCCAAATCATTTTCCGAAGGAGTGGCTACCAACATTAGGTATTATCAAGCTTCCAAATTTTTGCCCAACTAGTGGATGGAAAATACCTCATTGAGATGTTTGCATCTGCATTTTTCTGATTTCTAATGAAGTTGACTTTTATTTCACATCTTTGATTTCCATGTGTGTTTCCATTTCAGGAAAATGCCATCTCATGTCTTTTCCACACTTTGCTATTGTGTCAGCTGTCTTTTCCTTATTGATTTGCAGGAATCCTTCTGTAGATATAAATCCTTATTCAGTTATAGGTGTTATATCTTTTCCTAGTTTATGGCTTGAACTTTCACATTATTTCTGTGTGTTTTGGTGAATTAAAGTTCCTAATGAAATATAGTCAGATGTATTTTTTTCCTTTATGGCATATGTATTTTGTGGCTCTTATATTTCTTACATCGCTTTCTACCTCTAGGTCATAAATGTAAAAAAGAAAACGAAAACAACTTTTAGAAGACAAGGGGCTATCATGAAGTCTTAAAGCCACATGGAATTGATTTTTGAATAGGCCGTGAGGCAGGGATCAAGTTTCATTCTTTTCTATGAAAACAAAAATTAGCCTATGATTTTTTTTTTTTTTACTAAATGGTCCCTCCTTTCTTCACTGATCTAAGATGCATGCCCACCCTGTCATGAGTCTAGTCTCCATATTTCTGGGTGTCCGTTTCTATTCTCTTTTGTCTGTTTTGGTTATTTGTCTAGGTTCATGACAGTACCATATCATCTTACTTTCTGACACTTTCTCTTAAGGTAGAAATCTGAAAGGACAAGTCTCAGCCCCTCCTACTCATCTTGTCCTTCTGCAGAAGTTTCATGGTTATTCTTGGATTTTTTTTCATATATTTATACTTGTCAAGTGCTATAAAAAAATAAAATAAAACAACCTACTGCCATTTTGTTGGAATTGCTTTGAAGAACAGTTCATGTATTTATCTTATTTAGTCTTTCCATAAAAGCACCTGCTATACTTCTCCATTTAAGTTTTTTGATGTCATGTATAAAGGTGTATAGTTATTCCCATAAAAGAAGAAGCTTTATGTAATTTTTGCTAATGAAAATACTATTAAAAATATAATATTTCTTAATTGCTTTTGTCATATAAAAGTATGTTATATATAACAAACTTTTATGTTATATGTATACACATACACATATATATATATTTGAATTTTCTATATAGATAATCATTTCATTGGCAGCTCATAACAATATCACTTCTCTCTTTCCAGTACTGTCACCTTTTTTTCCCTTCATTGGTCTTGGTGTAATAGCTACAGGACCTACAGTGGTGTAGACATTGAGCAGCAAGCACCTTTCTCTTGTTCCTAGTATTAAAGACAATAGCTTTGAATTTCTATCATGTTTACTATATTTTTTTTTTTTGCGGGCCTCTCACTGTTGTGACCTCTCCTGTTGCAGAGCACAGGCTCCGGACGCGCAGGCTCAGCGACCATGGCTCATGGGCCCAGCCTCTCCGCGACATGTGGGATCTTCCCGTACCAGGGCACGAACCCGTGTCCCCTGCATCGGCAGGCGGACTCTCAACCATTGCACCACCAAGAAAGCCCTAAATTGTGTATGCCTTTTATAAGGCAAAGATGAAAAAAACCTTTTTACTTAGTTTAATAACAGATTTTATAATACATTGATATTCCATTAAAGCATTATTAAAAGCTCTTCCTTCACTGAGAATCTATACATTTGAGGATGTCATTTGATTTTCTCCTATTAAAGCAAAATTGCATTTCCCATACACATCCAAGTTTTTTATAATATATTATCTTTTATTATAATGCTGGATCCTATTTGCTTATATTTTTGTTTAAGATTTCTGTTTCTGTGTTCATGAAAGAGATTGAACATTTAATTTTCCTTTCTATTATTATGTTTGTCTGCCTTTATATTAAGATGTCATAAAGATAAGCTGAGGAGAATTGTTTTTTTTCCCCTTCTCCTTTTCCTCCTCCTCTTCCTTCTCCCCCTTCTTCTTCTATGGAGTTTTGGGGATAAAATGAAATTTTCTTTTCCCTTCACTTGGTAAAACTCATTTGGATAGGTGTCTGGGCTTGGCATTTTCCATTTGGGAAAATTTTAAAGCACTAGTTTAATTTCCTTAATGATCATAGGACTATTTAGGGGGTGTGTGTGTGTGTGTGTGTGTGTGTGTGTGTGTGTGTGTGTTTTAATAAGTTGTGTTTTTCTATAAGTGCATTCCTTTTGTCTCATTTTTCCATTTTTTAACAAAAATTTTCTTTTTCTTTTTTCTTGTTTTCTTGTTTTTCTTGTTTCTTTTTCTTTTCTTTTTTCTTGTTTTTCTTTTTCTTGTTTCTTGTTTCTTTTTCTTTTTTTCTTTTTTTCTTCTTCTTCTGGGACCCCTGTAATTCGAATATTGGTGCATTTAATGTTGTCTCAGAGGTCTCTGAGACTGTCCTCAATTGTTTTCATTCTTTTTTCTTTATTCTGCTCTGTGGTAGTTATTTCCACTATTTTATCTTCCAGGTCACTTATCCGTTCTTCTGCCTCAGTTATTCTGCTATTGATTCCTTCTAGAGAATTTTTAATTTCATTTATTGTGTTGTTCATCATTGTTTGTTTGCTCTTTTGGTCTTCTAGGTCCTTGTTAAAAGTTTCTTGTATTTTCTCCATTCTATTTCCAAGATTTTGGATTACCTTTACTATCATTACTCTGAATTCTTTTTCAGGTAGACTGCCTATTTCCTCTTCATTTGTTTGGTCTGATGGGTGTTTTCCTTGCTCCTTCATCTGCTGCATATTTCTCTGTCTTCCCATTTTGGTTAACTTACTATCTTTGGGGTCTCCTCCTTTTTGCTGGCTGAAGGTTCATAATTTCCAGTGTTTTTGGTGTCTGCCCCCAGTGGGTAAGGTTGGTTCAGTGGCTTGTGTAGGCTTCCTGGTGGAGGGGACTGGTGCCTGTGTTCTGGTGGATGAGGCTGGATCTTGTCTTTCTAGTGGGCAGGACCATGTCTGGCAGTGTGTTTTGGGGTGTCTGTGAATTTAGTATGATTTTAGGCAGCCTCTCTGCAAATGGGTGGGTTGTGTTCCTGTCTTGCTAGTTGGTTGGCATGGGGTGTCTAGCACTGGAGCTTGCTGGTCATTGAGTGGAGCTGGGTCTTAGCGTTGAGCTGGAGATCTCTGGGAGAGCTCTCACCAATTGATATTGTGTGGGACCAGGAGCTCTCTTGTGGTCCAATGTCTTGAATTCGGCTCTCCCACCTCAGAAGCTCAGGTCTGACACCTGGCTGGAGCATCAAGACCCTGTCGGCCACACGCTGTAGACAACTGTGGTAAAAATCTCAGTGGTGTCTTGGATTTTTCTCTACTGGGCGATTTATCCCAGCCAGGTTCCCTTTGTCAGAAACACAGCAAGCCAAAACGCTGAGACATCCAAGGTTTGCAGCAAAGACGGGGCTTATTCACAAGGATGCCAAGGAGAAGACAGGAGGACAAATCTCAGATCTGGCTCCCAGAAGACAAGGGGCTGTGGTATTTATGGGATAAAGAATAATGCAGCAGGGCCGTCTGAGGCATAGGCAGTGTGAGGAGCGTGGGGAGCGTGGGGAAAAGTGACTTGGAAAAGGTGTGGTAGGTGTGGTAATTGCCCGTTCTGCCAAAGTGTGCTTATCTTAACCAAGTTTTGAAGCCATTATATGCATAGTTGTACATATATATACATGCATGAAACTATTATATACATACTTGTACATGTACACACATGCATGAAACTATTATATACAGAGTTGTACATATACACACATGCCCGAAACATATATATATATATATATAGTTCCTTTTTTTGTAAGGAGCATGAGGCAGGGGAGCAAAAGCTGAAGCTGGTAGGACAGTTGGGACACTGCTGCCATTAACAGGCGACCAAGACTAAGGATATCAGAGCAGAGACTTAGCTACCACCAGAATTGGGACACATCTTGAAAATCAATCAAATAGGACTGCTCAAGTGTATCCATGGGTGTTAAGAAGAACGAGAAATCAGGGATATTTTCTGGGGTTTTGACCTGAGAAATTGGTTGAACGGTATTGTCATTCACCGAGAAACGGAAAATATGAGGAGGGGGAAGTAGATTGAGGAAATCTGTAGTATGTTTTGACAATACTAAGTGTGAGATGATGGATAGTAAACTGAAGAAAGAAGTCGGATCTCAGAGGATGGGTCTAGGTCAGAGAAAACAAAAACGACCTTGAAAAACATCATCCTATGTGTGAGGCTTAAGGCCATTAGACTGGCCAGAGAAAAAGGACAAACGGAGAAGAGAAACAATGACCAGGTGGACGTTTGGTCAACAAGAAAGAGGCAGCACAGGAGAACAAGAATGAGAAACTAACAAAGTAGGAGAAAAACAGAGCATTGGTGTCCAGAAAACAAAAAGAAAATGTTTCAAGAACGAATAAGTGATAACCACATAGCCTGCTGCAGACTGGTCTAATTGGGAGAAAAAAACGCCACTGACTTGGGCAAGTTGACAATGAAATAGCCATTGCAGTGAGTTGATGGCAGGGCTGCGTGTCTGGAGTGGCCGAGGAGAAGATGGGGAGAAGGAAGTGGGGGAGTGAGCACAGCCATCTTTTGTATCATGGTCCACTGTGTAGGCACCCCCGTGTGTGTGTAACACAGATGCACAGTAAGAAATTGCAAGAAAACCTGAAAACAAGGAACTGCTTGACCCTCTGTTTCTTCTCTTTAATGCATTCTTGGTTCCATAGCTTGAGAGAAGATTCTATACTTGCTAACTGGATAAATGGAACACCTACAAATGAAGGGTTTAAAGAATTTGGGGCCATTTCTTTGCTTACTAATCATTAAGCAATTCTTTTCAGCGTAGATGGACTGAATTCAGCACCCCAAGTCGCAGAGTCATTATAGCCTAAGATGTGTGAATTTCTAATTTAAAAATTCCAAGAAATGTTGTCTCCTGAATTTCTGAGACCTGAAAGCAAATACAGAACCATTTCAAAATTAATTTTTAATTGGAAAAGTATTACATGCATGTGATTTTAAAATCAAGAAACATAGAAAGATATAAAATGAAAACATAATCCACCCTCCAACCTGAGTCTCATTTTCCAGAGGCAACCACTGTCAACAGTCTATTTTATACCTATAAGCATATTCTCTATTTTTATACAACTAAAATAATAGTAAACACACTGTTCTTTAGCTAGTTTTCACTTAATAAAATATCATGAATTTCACCCCATGTTATCATCGGAAGATCTGTCTCATTTTTTCCAGTGGTCACTCATGTTCTATTTTATTTGTATATCATATTTTTATTTAAAAAGTCCCTTATCAACTTCAGGTTGCTTCTTGATCTGGGCTTTTTTCCTTCTAAAAACCATCCTGCATTTAACTTCCTTTTCCATATCTCTTGGTATTTTAGTAAATATAGCTATAGCATAAATTCTTCACAATGGATACGCATTTTAAAATTCTGACAGATATTGCCAAATCGCCTCCAAAACCATATCTTCAGTTTATACTCTCACCTATAGAGTATGAGAGTTCTGCTTTTCCACATTCTTGCCAGCTCGTATGTGATCAATTACATCAACGGCCCTGATTCTTTACCTTCCCTGGACCCTGTGTGCCCTTTGTCACGTGACTTTGCAGCCCCTGCAACTGAGGAGGGGAGGTGTTCTCCACTGCTGACTTTGGGTTTGGCCGTGGACTTGCTCTGTCGCATTGGATCAAGACTTAACAGCACTGAGCTCCTTTCCAGGGCTGTCCTTCCAGGTGAGATTCCTCCAGACCCCTGCACATGTTCCTGAAGAGCTGCGTTGACACAGTGAAGGTCAGGGAGAGCCTCTGAATCCTCCTGAGGCTTCCTGCTAGCAGCTGCCGTGTCTGCCAGGTTGGTGACCCCTCTTTTAAGCAGAGTCCCAAGGCCCTGGGGCAATGCTGCTTTTTCACAGACACCTTGTTTAAAAGCAGACTTCACCCCCTCTCCTTATCCGTCTACTTGAACAGCCTTACCCTGCAGCCCACCTCTCTCCGCTTCTCAGTCTGATATCAGGCAGAGAAATTCCTCTGGCCCCCAACAGTGGAGATGGCCATGAGGTCATAGGTCATAGTTCTTTATATGGAAACAGAGGTTCAGCTCCAGACCTCTCTGTTCTCTTTTTCTCACCCCTTCCCTTCCTCCAGTCCCCATGGGGGAGGGGGTACAGAGCTTCAGGACCCAGCAGAGCCCACCTCTCCCATCAGCTTTCTGTCCTATTGTCTGCAGCCTCCCTGGGACCTGCAGCTGGACTCAAGCACCCGGGTTTGGATCCCTGGTTCTCAGGGCTGGGACTGGGGAGGCTGGGGGAAGGTGAGAGAGGACAGAGAATACGAAATGTCAGCAGGCACTCGCTCCCACTCTAGTCCCGACCTGGCTGATGTCCAAGACATTTTTTTTAAATCACTCTTCATTTATGTCCTGTGTTTTTTAAAATCCTCAAATGTTATTGTTGTTGTTATTATTTTGTCATTCTTCACAGTCTTAGACTCACTGAGGCCAGCCTTTAGATTGGGAGGCAATGATTCTCAGTGCAAAAGTATTTGAACCTCAATGCAAAACAGAGCAAAAGCGCGTTAGTCAGGAAACAGAAAATCCTGACATTATTTTGTGTGTTTAGTTACTCAAAAAGAGTAATAAGAAAACTCCCCCTACAGGCGTTTCGTGGGTAATGCAAAGTAAACAGACAAATGTCCTGCAAAATATTTGCTCATCTATCAAGACCATCCAGAGTATTTTCATTTGACTTCTCAAAAACAAAGCCTCTTCATCACAGCCCCCAGCCACTCCTCTCCCTGGGAAATGAATAATGCAGCAGGCATGCCCCTCCCGGTACAGTCCCCTAGGCCACAATGCCAAGTTCAACAGCAACGCTACAGGGGCTTTTTTTGCAAAGAGATGAAAATTATGCTGTACGTTTTTATTCTTCTGCTCATAAATTCACTGGGCAAAAGGAAGGACTTTTAATAGGGAAATATTTGATTCCTCCCGACTTGACGATGAGGAATGAAAGAACACGAGGTACCATATAAAAATCAGTTGTCGCCACAGCGACATTGACCTTGGGGACAAACACACAATCGATAAATGACTAGAAGTGAGCCATTGACTGGCTGCAACCCAGAACTAAACTTCTTGTCTTTTTGAACCCACTCTGCCCTTGTCATCACCTGAAAATTCTTATACCAGCTTGTATTTTAGGACTGACAAGCAATGGTTGTTTAAATATTTAGTTCCAAATTAGAAGGAGAGCCTGCCAGAAAAGGACTTCAAATTAAATAAAGTGGTGTTTTATGGGAATCCCTCCCAGCTGCCGCGCTAGGAGAAATGCACCGTGTTCCACGTTTGTCTTGGGGACTTGAAATGAACTGTCCCGTGATGGCCCGGGGTGGGGGGCAGGACGTCCAGCCTGTGGTCACCCCAGGAGGTTAAAAGGTGGGTGCAGGGGAACCTCCTGATCACAAAAGAGTATCGTTCCTTCTGGAAGGCTGGTTACTTTGCAGATATATATATTATGAGTCCGATAGTTGAAAAAGCTCTTGGTTTTTGTTAATGTGTTCTCAAACTGCTAATTATTTCCTGCTGTCTGGAGGTGCTAAATACATAAACACATGGACTCCTCAGCTTAAAAAATTAGGGCTTCCTTTTCCTTCTGGGTGAATCAGTCTGAAGGATGATGCCATAGACCGAGATCCTACCCAAATTAGGACTAAATATTGCATAGGGGCCCCGTGTGGGACAGCAGCAGCTCTGAGCACAGGCTGAGGACCATCCGGACCCGTCTCCTCCTTCAGGGGAGCACGAGGAAGGTGGTTCCTTCGGCTCAGCAACGGTCTTGACACACAGAAGAGTCTAGGAATGTGACCTGTGCCACATGACAGCACATTTTGATAATTAAAAACACAGGACTCATAGGTCTAGTGAGAACTCAGGACAGGTAAAAATATTTTGTCCATTTGGCTACGTAGACATTTTCATCTCCAGAGAGAGGCTTTATAAATTCTACACTCAGTAGAAGTGAGTCCTCGATTACATTCATGGTTAAGTTATTCTACATTAAATGTCAACATTTCATAGCTAAATGTCAACACTTGGTGGTTAATTTAGGGATGCTCCTAAATGTCCTTCCCCCATCCCACCCCAGGCCCATGTAGACGATGGGGGGTGAAGCTGAGCTGATTTCATTGAAGGAAAACAAGAAATCAGTCACTGACTCTCAGGCCTGTGCCAGGCCCTGGGTCCTGGACAGACATGGGCTGTGAATGCTGGTAACTGGACCACACCTGCATAAGGAAGTGAAACCTCTGCAGTGACATCCGGTGAGAGTCGTGCAGAGGGGGCAGGAACCACGTGACCCTGAAGTCCCGGGGCATTTGCCATCTCACAGTATCCAGGGTCCCAGGAGCCCAGCCAACTGGCCAAGGCTCATGCCCTCCCGGCCAGAACTGGAGGGACGATTCAGGAGCAAAAACCGGAGTCCTGGTTATTCTAGGGCAGCCGAGAGGCAGACACACTCTTCTTGGCTTCCTGCTGGGCCTCACCCTTCTGTCTCGACCAGGTACCAGGGGACACGCTGTCACCTCCCGTCTCACACTGGACAAAGTGGAATGGGGGATTCAACCTGGGCGGAGATCACGACTTGAGTTGCAGCTTCCCATTCATTTGTAATGCAAATAGTACCGCAAGATATGTGCAATGGGCACGTGAAAAGATGATCAACATCACGTGTCATTAGGGAAATGCAAGTCAAAACTGTAGTGGAGGGACTTCCCTGGTGGGGCAGTGGTTAAGAATCCGCCTGCCAATGCAGGAGACACGGGTTCAAGCCCTGGTCCAGGAAGGTCCCACATGCTGAGGAGCCACAGCTACTGAGCCCACATGCCACAACTACTGAAGCCCGAGCACCTAGAGCCCGTGGTCCTCAACAAGAAAATCCACCGCAATGAGACGCCCACACACTGCAAGGAAGAATAGGCCCCACTCACCACAACTAGAGAAAGCCCGTGCACAGCAACAAAGACCCAATGCAGCCAAAATTAAATAAATTAATTAATTAAAAAAAAACTGTAGTGGATGAATAAACAACAAGGTCCTACTGTGTAGCACAGAGAACTATATTCAATATCCTGTAATAAACCACAATGGAAAAGAATATGAAAAAGAATACATATATACATGTATAACTGAATCATTTGTTGACAGCAGAAACTAACACAACATCGTAAATCAACTATACTTCAATAAAATAAATTTAAAAAAAGAAACTAACAAAATGTTGTAAATCAACTATACTCCAATAAATTAATTAAAAAAATAATAAAGCAAGTGGGTATTAGCAAAAAAAAAAACCCTTACCATTTTCAGAGAAAAACAAAAAAACTACAGTGGCTACCACTTCACACCCTTCACACAGAATGACTATTATCAAAAAAGTAAAAAATCAAAAATTGAAAATCACAAGTTTGACCAGGATGGAAAGAAATTGGACCCCTGGCACATTGCCAGTGGGAACGTAAGGTGGTGCAGCCACTGTGAGAAACAGGATGCTGGTTCCTTGGAACGTTAAACAGAGAATGACCACACGATCCAGGAATCCCACTTCCAGGTGTGCCCTCGAGGTCCAGAGCAGCCTAATTCCCAACAATCAGAAGATGAAACAACCTACGTGTCCCTCCACTGATGAATGGATAAATACATGTGGTGTATTCATGCAATGGAATAGTATTCAGCCATAAAAAGGAGTGAAATTATGATACATGTTAAACCATAGAAGGACCTGGAAAACATTGTGCAAAGATGGGACGAGCCAGAATTAAAAGTACTGATATTATGTGATTCCACTTGTGTGAGTTCCCTAGAATAAGCAAATTCACAGAAACAGAAAGGAGAATGCTCTTCCCAGGGACTGGGTGGGGGTGGAAAAATGGGGACTTAGTGTTTGACAAGGACAGAGTTTCAGTGGGGGGGATGAGGAAAAAGTCCTGAAAATAGATAGTGGTGATGGTCGTGCGACATCGTGGATACACTTAATGCCACTGGATTGTACACTTAACATGGTTAAAATGGGAAATTTTATGTTATGTTTATATTTTACCGTAATAAGATATTTTTTAAAATGCAAGGGTGATAGATATGGCAAAGTGTATGACAAAGAGCTGAAAAAAGGACCTCGTCACTCATTCAGACCCCATCTTTCTTGGCCTTAACTTTTGCCTTTTTGCTGGTCCCACTTCCAAGCCTAGAAACATCTTAAAGGGTCTCCAGTTTAAAGGAGGTAAAGTTCTTGTGAAAGTAACGCCACCAGTCCAAACACTGGAAGAGGTTGTGACCCTATGTCCTGTAGAGGTGGGGACTCACAGGGGTCTCCTCCCCAAATCAGCAGGATGTACATTTGGAATAAACACGCCTCCCTGGAGAAAACATAGTTGTCTGCATCCTCTTAGACGTGCTGGGACAGGCACGCACTTACAAGTCCAGGGATATTTTAGGCTAAGTATTTTCTTAGATTTTATTAGTTATTAGGCATCACCATCCCCTTCTACCTTACCCCCCTAAAAATAGATATACAAGTATTACCAATTTAAAATCGGCTACTAAAAATGCAGTCTGAAACAAATGAAGTAGAATTCCCCTGGCATTCTGAGACTTACAGAAGAGGGAAATGGCAACAAAAATCATGTGAAACATACACACCAGATCAGTTGAACCAAAGTGACCCGATTCCATACAGTTTGTCTGGGTAAGGTTTATCTGGTTTTCTATGAAATATTCCCTTTTCCTGGAGAACACAATTATGGCAATAAAATCATTTATTGGCCACTATTCAGGGCATCTCCAATCTCGCATCATAGTTTATGAAGTGACGTGAAAAGCCCTGAGAGGTGCCTTTCTGATTGGTAAAGGCCAGTTTAGCTCAATCCCATCCTAAAGTGTAGGGTACATTATGCTTTTGGAAATCCTTTTAGCATGTTTTTCTATTTGGCCATTAGGCCCAGTGGTCATTGTAGGTCTTCCCAGTAAAGGAAACAGTTCACATTTTAGTCACTCCCTATGAGGATGAAAAGGGTCCTCCCAGGACATCCAGGAAGGGAAGAGTCTGCAGTGGAAATGCCAGGCTGCCTTGGTCTTGTTTGCTCGCTCGTTTTGCAGATGCGGACGCTGTGTTATCCTGCTCTCCTTCCCCACCGAGGTCCACTGCTGTGCGGCCCTGCCTCGTGGGCATCCTTTCTCAGAATCAGTTCTGGGTTTTCATATTTAAAGACAATTTCACCACCCTCCATCCTCCACCTCCTCTCAGCCTCCTCCCGGCTCCACCCCTTTTCTGAGCCAGTCACCAAGCACAGCTGCCTCCTTTGGCCACGTTTCTGGCACCTGCATTTCTTTCCCTGAATGATACACATCTACTACCTGTAGGTCATCTCTCCCTGCGCCGAGGTTTATTGCGTTCAATAGCACCCTTTTTCCAGGACACTCTGGGCTGCCCACGGCCTGCCATTCCACCATTGTCCTCACATCCATCCACTGACAAGCCCAACACTGCTTCTCTGCATTTCCTCTTCTCCACCGTGAGGGTTACTCTCCAGGTCGTGGTCACTCTGTGGACCTCCAAGTACGTCTTCCATCTCTCCTTTCTTCTCACTGCTTTACTTACCTGAAACAGTTCTCATCCTCACGTGCATCCCTCTAGACCTTTTTCTCTACTTCCCAACCCAAGTGGAATAGCACCTCTCCCAGGGACGGCTCCACCTCTTACCCCCTCTAATACTTACTGTCTACACTGCTCTTTTGACATCAGTGCATGGGAAAGCAGTCAAAACTCCATGGCAAGTAAAAGGGTTTATTTCCTCCACTAGACTATAAACATTTAGAAGGAAGGGATTGTGCAGCAGCTCCCATCAATTTCCACCCAGGATTTAGCACAATGCTGTACATTCTGCAAATTCTCAATAAACACAAGTTAACTGAGTATGAAAATCCGGTATTGTCTGCAGGACAACATGCTTGCTCCTACTGGATTTGTCTTCCACTAGACTTTCTAGACATAATAAACAAAGGTGGGTTTCCAACCACTTTCTGCCACTCTCAGGGTGTCCATAGTTGAAATTAGCTCTGGATCCCCAGAGTCATGAAGACATTCGTGGGCCCAGGGGTAGCCTGAGCAGGCAGCCCTGCTTAAACATGAGAATGCATGGCAAGGTGCTTTTTCCTCTTCATGCCATGTAATGCTTGACTTTACCTCCCTGTGTAAAATCCTTGACCAAGCCAAGGATCCATTTCTGGTTTTCAAACAACCCCTGGCACAAGCTAATGAAAGAATTGGCATTTGTAGAGCTGCTGCTATGAACTAAAGCAGGCATAGTCACCAAAGAGTCAGATATAGAAAAGCAGTGATAAAGGTCTGGCTGGAGGAGAGCAGAGGAAGTTCTCAGCATGGGAATAGAACTTATAAGCCTGGGAGACATTCCAAGCCCTGTCCCAGCTCCTGAGGGAAGATAGGGAGCCCTGTGTAGGCCCTTCTTCTGAACACTGATAGAGTGCCTGGGACGGAGCCAGGAAAGTCCCCTGTGACGGGCCCCTGGAAGGGGGTGTCAATCAAGCTGTAGGCAGAGGATGGAGAACTCTGGCTCCCTCCCCCCAAATACCAAGTAATAGTGAAATAAAAATAAACAAGGGGGGTAGTATACATGTATATTATCCAAAAATGTAATAGTATAATGTATTAGGTGAGCACAGAAATTTTACATGATGCAGGGTACTTTCTCAACATAATAAAAGTATCTTACATCAAATACATTTTCTGTACTTATCTGTTAATAATTTGCTTTATCATATTGTTGGATAATTAGGATAGAGTTACACAAAGTATTCTCTCATATTTTTTCATTGTTCCTTAAATCTGATTATATCTAACTTACCAATTCTTTTTTTTTAATTGAAGTATAATTGATTTACAATATTGTGTTAGTTTCAGGTATATATATTTATATTTTGGCCTTATCAATTACTTTAGTGAATGATTTATCTAGGTTCTTCAATTTTTCTTTTAAAGAATTGGCTAGATATATATTTCAATTTTGTTACTTTCTTCCAGTTCCTTAATTTCTCTAATTTTCTAATTCCTTATCAGCTCCTTTTATCACTATTTATTATATCCTTCTACTTCCCTCAGAAAACAGCTTATTGAATTCTTATTCCTAATTAATTAATTCTTAAGAAACTTCTGTCTGGTTCTAATGGGAAAGAAGGCATAATTTGTCCTCTCTAAGTGTAGCTTTGGACATATCTGATATTTCTTAGGCAGTGGCACCCTCACTATAATCATGTTTTATACAGTCCACAATTTTATTGACCAATGAGACGTTTTAGAGATATTCTTTTTTCTTTCTTTCTTTTTTTTTTTTTTAATTTTCTGGTTGGTACTTTTCACTGTGGACAGAGAAAAATGATTGAATATTTTCCACTTCGGGCAACGATTGCAGATCATTTTTGCAAGTGTTCCATGGCAATGAATTCTCATTCAGAGTAGAGTTTGATATATGTATTTATTGATACATATCTTTATTAATTGTCATGTTTAATTCTTTTTTTCCTGCTCTCTTTGCTCAGCAAGACAACTGTTAATGCCTGTAGCTTTGAATTCAATTTCACTGCATATCTCTTTGCTCATACTTACCTGTTATATACGCTTGACTCAGAAGGATTCAAAACTAAAGAACAGGTAAATTTATTTGAGAAATGTTTTAGTATGCATATAGTTGTTGTTTTGTTCCAATCTGAGAGTATTTTTCTTTGCATAGGTGTATTTACATTTATCTTTCACCTTTATTAGTGGTCTTTCTCCTGCTTCCTTGATTTTGTTTTGTTTTGTTACTGTTGGTATAAGGTCTAGGCCTTTTTAGTTTTTTGTTTTGCTTACTCTAGACACCTGTGAGATATGCCATAGCTTTAATTTTAGTAGCGATGACTTTTATAACTGAAATAACTTGCTAAAACCTATATTTCTCAATTTTTTGAGGTCATTAATGAAACATCTAACATCTCTGCAATATTGAGGGGTGGCCACTGCACATTCACACTTTATCCCCCATCTGCCCAATTCACATTTCAGGTGCGTTGAGAAACTCTAGGGTTTTTGTGTCTAACTTTTGTAGTTGCATCATCATGTGTGTATATTATGTAGTTTTCCTCTCAAGAATCACAATATTTAAATTTGAATTATAATCCTAGTAACAAGAGTGAGTAACATTTGATTTTGTATTTTTAGAGACTCAGTTACTCTTACTGGTCCCTTCACACTATGGCTAACTCCATTTAAGAGTTTTTGACTTTATTCATTGAATAAGATTAGCTCTTCTGGTCACATTTTCTGAACCATTGACTCTGTAAATATGTATTGAATCAATAATTAATTTATCTACCTCACGAGTTCATACATATTTAAGGGTTTTTCTCTTGCTTTCATACATAAACAACTGTATGACTGGGTTTTAAGTTTGGGACCCGCAGGCTATTCTTTCTGGAAACACTGAGTATGTTCCTCCATTGTCCACTGGCATTTAATTAGGATGAGAATCCTAAGGCCAGCCTGCTCTTTTTCGTGCTTTATTTGAAGGCTTTTTTTCCCCCCGGTGTCTCTTTTGTAGGTGACGCGATTTTTCTCTCTCTCTAGGTGTTTAGTGTTTCTTCTGAACTTCAAGTTTGTTAACTTGATGGTGTCTCTGAGTCAATCGCTTTTTTCCAATTTCTCCTATTACACCCAAGTGAGAATTTTTAATTATCAAATTCATTTTATTTACTCTCTTTGTTAAGATATACCAATTATTCATCACCTGCATCTTTGTCATCCTCCATATTTACACTTCCTCTAAATCAGGGCCATCCTCTTACTTCAATGGCATGACATTTCTTAGCATGTCCTTTGCTTTATTAATTTGCCTTTCTGCATTGTTGATTCTGCTCAGTGATGCTTATATTAAGCTTCCAATTTATGCCATAATATTTAATTTTTCTTAAGTTTACTTACTGGCTCAAACAGCTGCCCATTATCTTTTCTTGTCTTATTATCTTATTTT
Source organism: Lagenorhynchus albirostris (assembly GCF_949774975.1). Taxonomy (NCBI): domain Eukaryota; kingdom Metazoa; phylum Chordata; class Mammalia; order Artiodactyla; family Delphinidae; genus Lagenorhynchus; species Lagenorhynchus albirostris. The sequence goes on along the minus strand of NC_083110.1, from coordinate 80,249,783 downwards.
CATCTCTGTTCATAAAGTCAATGTTTCACCAACAGCCTTGAGAATGTGAAGCTGTAAATATCTTAAATTTTCCTCTATTTATTGAACTACACCTTATTTCAAAGTGTATTCTTTATCTTTCCAATTTATGTTACATCTTTGCCTTCTTTTTCATTGCAGAATTTTTATAAGGGCCTTGTGTTATTTTGTTGCTATATGTTCATCTTTGAATAAAAGTGTTTTCTTTGGTTGTGTTCTTACCAGTATTCCAATTGTGTTCTTACAATAGTTCTTGGCATCCTTCCTATTCACCTACCTACAGTTTTACTCCATCCTTCACAGACCATCAACTCCAGCCTCTCAACCCTGGTTCTATTACTCACTGCCACCCTGCTGCTTGAGAGAGCTGGGGAGGGAACCATGGATGTGGGTTATCAAAGCTGACAACTTTGATCTTTATACTCTCCTTGTAAGTTCACTAACTACCCTGCACCTGGAGTCAGGTTTTCCAACTTGGAACTTATCCTACTGTGACCAGGGGATGTTCCCTTGGTTTGTGGTTACTACTCAGTTTGGGGGTAAATTCTGCCTTTTTGGTGAAAAGTTATAATAATTAGAGAGAAGTTTTCTGTCCAAGCTATTGGGTTGCTGTTGTTATTGTTTTTGTTGTAACTTTATGTAGCTTCCCAACCATCTTTGTTTTGGGTTGCTTATCCCTGATCAAGTCACTTCTAGATTATTTCTTACCTCTCACAGAATTCACAAGATCAGAGAAGACAAAAGTGGTGTCCATAATAGCTCTTTAATCCCAAACAACATTGAATGTTTAGTAATGAACCAAAAATAAAAATCAAGGAAAGAATTCTCCTCTGTTTTCCTCAGTCTCCAGTATTATGAGTCCCCATCCTTGTAAACTGGTTACTACCAGTAAGGCTTTTAACAACTCTCTCCACTTTCTTCACACCACATTGCTCAGCTTTTTCCAAAAAGAGAGTTGTAAGTGGAGTCCCAGGATAGCCTTTAAAATTGATGCCGGTTGTACTGTAGAAATATGGGATTTATGATTTTTCAAAAGTTCAGCAAACATTGTAAATGAAAACGATAGTGGAAGTCTTCCCTCTTAGACCTATTAACATTTTATTTCTTACTATTTGCTCTAGGACCTCACATTGCCAGGGATGGCACTGGTCTCCATCTCTGGGGACCTGAGATGCCTGCTGGCCAAAGTAGGAGGGAAGCATTGCTAACCATGGAACATGCTGGTTGGAGAGCTTGAAACATGGTGCCTGATGCAAGGGCTTTTGATGCCCCGGCCTTGGGATTTTAGACAACAATGACTCCTCAGGGTCATATTTCCCATGAAAGAAAGTTGGAATGTGTCCTGGGTCCACAGCTTACAATCCAGCGATGACCGCAGCCCATGACATGTTTTATGTGTTTCACAGGACATGGAGATGACTCTCTGGAAGGGTGGGGCAGGGGCAGGCAGGAGCGAAGTGTTGGTGGTGGAGATCAAGGCAAAGCTTCATGCTCCTGTCTGTGATGTCTGCCGTGGTGCACATCTGAGATCAATGTTGGGATAACTTTATCAAGTTTCTATGCCATGGCCTGGAAGAAGACGCAAAGATAATCAAAATTTTCAATGACTAAGGTTAGCGAAGGAAACTGATGTCCAGAGAGTTTACATTGGCCCGAGCACATCTGCAGGACCCATGTGTTGGCACAGGTGCAAGTGTTGGGCCAGGTGCCCTGCATCTCCTCCAGCCCAGGCCCCACTGAGGCAATCAGATTTCCCCAGGTTCCTAGAGCTGCCACTCATCCCTCTCCAAAGGGGTCACCTGTACTTCTTGGCCAGGTAGAGCCACCTGGAAGGCTTCCAGCCACCATGTGGGAGGACTCCTGTCCCTTCTCTCCCAGGCCTACCTGGGAAGCTGCTCCCTGAAACCTTGTAGGGAATTTTAGGGCCAGGGAGAGGGGTGCACCTTCCCCCCATGCTGCAGGTGGCCTGTTTCTGCCTTAAAATGGTATGAGAATTCTACGGTAATCTTGGCTGTGTCCTTCCAAATTAGACCCCATAGAATCAGACTTCTGTTTTCTACACTAGGAAGGCCACTTCCCCCATAGCCACCACAGGGCCATGTCTGGGGAGATGGGGAAGCAGGAGTCAGGAGGCACGTCTCGGTGTTAGGACTGTGACAGCAAACCCCTTAGAGAAACCTCAGGTTCCTGCTGGGACAGAAATGTGTCCATTTTTTCTACTTGGAAATTTATTATTTTCTGAACTTTTCAGAAAGGATAGTGCACCATTGTATACAATGAAATAATAAGGTTATGAATAGCGGGGGTTTTTTTTAATAGTAAAGAGTGCCCAATTCTATAACGAATCTGCAGGACACAGACACAGCAAAATCATTTTACCTGGACACACAGGTAGAAAGACAAGGGCCAAGTGCATGGTGGAAGATGGCAGAAGGGAAGGTGACTGTGATGGATGTGAGCTCTCGCTCTTGTGTTTTCTTTTGCATTTGTGCTTGGGTGGTTGGCGTGGGAAGATCTGCCGAGCAGTAGTTGTTCAATTTTACTTGAATGTGGAGAGGTCTCAGAGAGGATCATTTCTCAAAAAAAAAAAAAAAAAAAAAAGGAAAAGAAAAGGATTTGGTAGCCCAAAGTTTGGATCTGCCTTAATGCAGACTAAAGCTCAGAGTCTCTGAGGGATGTGTTCGCCCTTCTAGATTTCCTCGGGTCCCCGTCCAGTTTTAGCAGGAGCCAGAGAACACAGAGGTGAACAGGACGTCATCGGTAGGTGCCGGAAGTGTTGGAATCCCAGGTCGGAGGAAAGCATGAACTCCACATTGCAGAAATGGAGACTAGCTGGAGACCCTAAATCACACCATGAACCCTGTGCACCCCCAACCCTAGAGGCTCCACTTCCACAGCTCAAGTCCGAATGCTGCTTCTGAGTCATGACTAAGCTCCCACGCCCGCAAGCAAACGTAGATTCTGCTTCCAGGCCTTTTGACCCCTACTGAGCAGTGGTGCACGTGGACAGTGCTCTAGGTTGAATAGTGAACCCTCAAATTCATGTCCACATGGAAACTTAGAATATGACTTTATTTGGAGATAGGGTCTTTGCAGATGGAAATAGTAAAGATGAGATCATCCTGAGTTAGGTGGGTCCAAAATCCTATGACTGGTGTTCTTTATAAGATACCATGTGAAGACAGAGGCAGAGATTGGGGTGATGTGTCTATAAGCCAAGGGACACAAAAGATTTCAGGCCACTACTGGAAGCTGGGCCTTAACGGGAGAGGGGAGATCTGAATTGCTCTGTATCCCCCCCCTTGCCCTGGCCTCCCTCTACCTCTGTCCAGTAGCTTCTGCAGGTCACAGGGCATGTCCCACGGGTCTTCTGAAACAGGTGACTGCCTGACTCCTCACTGGGGCTCCATGTCATATATGCTGGGTCACCTGTCTTTGCCAAGGCTGCCCCACCCCATACTCAGCAGAGTCCAGCCCTTGGAGTGGCCGAGCCCTACTGGGTCGCATGCCTTCTCACTTTCATTTTCTCCTTTAAGGCCACTGCACACGAAAATATAAATAGAATTCTTCTCCTCCCAGCTAAAACTCAAACACTAGCTCAAGCAAGTAAGTGCCGGGAAGAGTCACCCACCCCCAGGCCCACAGGAGAGCAGTGGGCATCCTAGCATGGAGGTGGGTGGAAATTGCTCCCCCATATCCAGCAGGTCCCCCCCAGGCCGCATGTCCTGGCCTACGTGGGCTACCAGGGGTCATCACCACATATAAAACTCAGACTTTGAATAAGAAAAGTAATAATTTCATTTCTAGATCTTTCAGCAGCTAGGAAAGTGAAATTAAAGCCCCAGTTGTAGGCCCTTGATCCTGAATGATCCCGAGTCAGAAGAAAGGAGACTGGGGTTCCTGTATGGCCACTGGCCCCCAAGGCCACCCAAACTTCTGCAGCTGGTGCCTGGGCTCCGAGTGGAGACCTATGTGTTCTTCCACGTCATCGTAAATGTTAATCTGCAGCTGAGGAATGTAAAGTTTCTTGTAAAATTGTGGATGGTCATTCTGGCTCGGGGGAGAGAGTCTGCCTCAGAAGTGACCCACAACGGGTATTCTCTCGTTGGCTCAAGATGGGAAGACCCTCAAAGAACTCTGGAATGTCCCACAGAGCAGTCACTCCACTTAGGACTGAAGTCATCTGTGCAAAGCAGATTTTTTTAAGTCTTAAAATCAATGGAAGTCTTTACTTTGCTAAAGTCTAGGACCCAGGCTCCTTTATGCCACCCTCACCCCCAGTTCCTGTTGACCTGTGGGCCTGCTCGAGGCATCTCCAGGGCATTATCCCACTAGGGCTTTGAGGACTTTGGGGTACCCTGTGCACCACACAGGCAGAGGAGACCCAGGGGTCCTGCCTCTGAATCCCTCCCCCAACCGCTTTCTCCCACCCTGCCAGGAAGCCTCCGTGTACCACGTTGTGTGAGGCTCTGGGTCAGGTTGTCAAGCTTCTGTAGGGGTTTCCCCAGGGATGGCCAGCAAGGTGCACTCTTGTCCCCGTGTCCTAGAGTGGCTTCATACCCGCTCACCCCATGTAAGCGAAGAAAGCCAGGGCCCAGGCACCTGATGCCCTCACCCACCTGGATCTGCCTTCTCCTCCCATACACCTCCAACCCAGAAAAGGTGGCATTTCCTTTTCTTGCTGGGTGATAGCAACTTCCTGGACTCCACATCCCAAGATGACTCGACCCCAGAGCTATAGTAAAGCTCTGTGATCTAACCCAGCACGCTGACCCTGTGTATGGCAACTCCAGGAATTTAGTAAATCCTTCTCTCTCCCAGCAATGCATGGCTTTTAAATCCGTTGCTTGCTGGGGACTCACAAATCTTCTTTGCCAGTCAAGGCTGAAAAACGACTTTGTTTTCCCAGCTGGTATATGCCTGCCCTTCCCGTGGAGCCCAAAACCCACTGCTTCAATAGGCGAGGAGCCTGAGAACAACAAGATTTATAGGTTATGAAAATACATCTGAACATATTTTTAAAAATATTATCCCCGTTATGAGGTGAGGGTGCTGAGGAGTTGTGTCCGGCATTGTCTATTGAGTCAGGCAAAGTGTTAAGATGCTTTTAGTCCTGAGGTTGCTCTGTGCTCTTTGTCTGTACTGACATCTGGGACCACAACCCAGCAAACGGGGAGCTCATGGCAAAGATTAACCAGAGAAGGGGTGGGAATGAGTGAGAGAGAGAGAGAGAGAGAAGTCTCCTCAATGCCCAGAAATATCTAGAACTACAGAAAAGCACCTAGGCTGTGGTTTCTGGATCTAGCCAACAGCATCAAAAGGTTTCCACCCCAGTTCTCTGCCTCTGCAAAGTTAGCTTGGAGAAAGCCATCCAGGTGTGTTTAGGTCCACGAGGGCAGCACGAGTGTCCTGCCAGCCCTGCTGCATGGACAGAGCTCAGGTGCTGACGGCTGACACTTCTGACATGAGCTTCTCCTTGTGGAAGGATGAGCACAGACCGGGCAAGATTATCATTCAAGAGGCTCAGGGAAACAGAACTTTTCAGCATTAGAAGTCCATTGAGAACATTAAATGTGAAGAGGAAAAGAAGAAAGTGAAAACTCTTCTGGGTTTATAAGACCAAGAACTGTATTTTTTTAAACACACACATACTTGAAGCCCTTGAGTATAGAACACTGGGAAACAGCAAGGAGCATTTGACATTTTGTTTCATTTACTATTTGTTATTTAAATGATTTTTGGTGTTTATACCTAAAGACTGTGGAATAATGTAATTGTTCCTGGGATCATTGATTTTCTTCAAAATAAATGAAGTTACGTGATTTTTTTTCAGCAGTACCACATGTAATAGGAAACTCCGCAATGGATCGACTTTGGTGATAAAGGTATTTTGATGGTGTTGGTCCCCAGAATATCATTTTACAATGATGTGCAGCAGCTCTGCCTTCTCTGAGTGAGGGTTTTTTATTTCTGTAAAATATTACCAATGTCTGGTGGCACTGCATTGGTGGAAATGCAGCGTCTTCCAGAAAGGATTTGGCGTTTGCAAAGTCCTAAGCCAGAGGGGGTTAAACTGGGCAAAACTGCTATAGTCCCTTTCAACAAAACAAAAGCCCAGGAGGTCTGCAGATGTAATCTGCAGCCTCCCTGTAGGGCTTCTGCTTCACTGCCAGCAGCGCATCGTCACAGAGAAGCGCGGTCAGCCAGTTTCTTTGATTCTCGGAATTTAGAGAGCTGAAACGAAAACCATTCTTCATTTGCTACATATCCAAAGGTGGGCTCTTTCTGCCTTTTTTCTTTTTTTGTGACGTTCTGGGTGGTTTTCTTGGGAGTTCCTCAATAAGGAGAAGACGTTTCTGGTGTACTTGGTTCTGCAGCCTTCGCCAGCCTGGTCAGATGGTAAGTGAACTCCTGGCTGACAAAACCAGCCGTCTGTGAACAGGGTGCATGTGGAGCCAGCCAGCTGGGGCGTGGACTGGGACCTGCGGGGACCTTGGTGGGGCGGCCCTGTTTGTCCCCATGGCTCCCTCCCTACCCGTGACCCCTTCCCTGCTGCCATTCCCATTCCCAAGGGGAAGCTGTACCTTCAGGGCGCCAGGCCGTGGGAACTTCCTCCTGGTGCAGTAAAGTCCCAGGAGCTTGGGCCGGATGGATGCGGATGGGGACCAGCCCCGCTGATTTCTGGCCCCTCCATGCTCTTCTCTGCCATCTCCTCCCCTTCTGGAAGTTTCTTCCGTGTTAAGCAGGCCCTTGAGACGTTGCTACCACGGTCACGTGTTGGTTCTGCCTCCCAGCTCCCACCCACCCTTCCCCTAGTCCTGGGAGAGCCACTCTGTGACTCTGGGTCCCCCCTGATGGGGGTCAGAGCATGTGTCCCACCTAATCCTGGCACCAGAGACGCTCACTGCCCTGGGCGATCCACTGTCACAAGCCTTCGGTCCCATTAAATCTTTTGTTCCCCCTCCCTTGCGCCTGGTGTTGCTTTCAGCCTGCTCCTCTCTTTCCTCCCCCTTCCTTGGGATCTCTGCGTGGGGCAGGGGCGCTGTCAGCAGCAGAGCCGTTTCTGCCCGGGAAGCCTAATTAATCAGTCCACCAATTAGTGGCAAAACACCAACCCCGTATTGCAGGTTTAGTTTATGTGTTTTCTTCTTATGAGACCGCAACTGGAAAAATCAGAGGCCTTCTGATCTGGAGTCCCCGAATGACAGAAACCTTTCCAGAGGGCTCTGGGCAACGTGACTCATGTTTCTGCTGGCTGCCTCGCTCCCATGGCCCTTCATGTTCCCTTCAAAAGCACCGCCTCTCCATCCTGGAGATGAACTTTCTAGTTGTCTTTGATGAAGACAATTCTGACCTATAGGCCATCACCCGCTTTGCTCCGTAGAACGTTTCCAAGAGAGGCGCCCGCTGTGAGGTTGGTTAGCCACCTTTGTTACAAACGCCGGTCTTGGTCTTGGGGGCGTCCCTGGGTGAGTGACCCGGTCCCTGGTTCTGCTCAATCGTGCAACCCACGAGGGAGCCCGAGGGGCCCTCTGCGCTACTGAGGAGCCACCACCATGTCAGCCAGGACTGGGGCCCCGCAAATGTCAGGAAATACTATGCAGAGGCCAGGCTGCAGGAAGGAGAAGCTGAAGCCTGGCTCCGTGGGCGGCTCTGGGGGGACTGTCCCTGTGTGGTCCCGTGGCACCCCTTCATCCCAGGGAAGTTTTCAAGCCTGATCCGAGCAAGGCCAGGCAGTGCCCGCCTGCCTGAAGAGGCCCCATCTGAGCTATGTGCCGCGTTGCTGAAAGGTGCTTTGTGGACACACAGGTTTCAGTGGCTGCAGGAAGTTTGGTGAGAGAGATGGCCATCTCCTCAACACGTACCCCGACGAAGTGTCAGGGCCGCAGGGCAGTGGGCAGCCCCATCGCTACAACGAAAGCCAAGAGCAAGTGGCCAGCTAGCTGGGCTTGTTTCCAACAAAATGAAAACACAGATTTCTTTTCCCCCCTGAATTGTTGGAACTGGGTAAAGGTTATTTCTGGAATCCCACAGAAAGAAAGAATCAAGGTGTTGGACATTTAGAAATCACCTAATAATCATTTTAATGCAGTGTGTTGTTGATGTATTACTCCCAAAGTTTTCTGCTAAGGGATCAGCTTGGGAAGAATAAAAGAGCTTTTCTGAATAACTTTGACCAGATGTTTCTCTCTGGGGATGACCCTATCTGGGCTGGGTAAGTTGAATGTCAGAAGCTGATTTGATGGTTGGATTCCATAGGGAGAGAAACCAAGTTATTGCAACTTTATGTACATTCAGATGAAAGTAGGTAATAATAATGGCTTTACTGTAAAATGAAAACAACACTAATGATTGTATTCATTAGCAAAATGATATTTGCTGGACTATAGCATTAGCAGTTATCGAATTGCAGGCAATAATCGGAATGTGAAATTAATTTCCTTGAAGGAATTGAACAATGATTTATTTACAGTGAATATCCATTCTCTGTGAAACTTCACTGACTCCATTAAAAAAAAATACAGCTGTATCCTTCTTAGAATGTGCAACTCAAAACTAACAGTTCAAAATCTCATTATTTTATGTTTTTGTTAAAGCTTACTTTAAAAAATACCTCCGCCACAGCGCCAATTCATATGAGAACATTTTGCAAAAATGTGAGAAATGACAGTTTAGGTTCTGTAACTTTATTTTGCTTTGATTGGTCAAATAGCAGAATGTAGTCATTTTTATGTTGCTGAGGTATAATTGACAGAAAGCAAGCGAGGCCTAAATGTAGTGCAATGGATTTTTCTCTGTGGCTACACGTGCATAACCACGACCCCGATCAAGACACAGAATGTTCTAGCACCCAAGAAAGTTCCCACCCCTTCCAGTAGATGCCTACACACCAAGGAACCACTATTCTGGCTTCCAACAGCATAGATCCGTTTGCCTGAGTTTAGGTTTCATATAAATGCAGTTATACTGTGTATATCATTTTGTTTCCAGCTCCCTTCCCTCAACATCGCATTTTTGAGATTCAGACACACATTGTCACGTATCAGTAGTTGGTTAATTTTTATTGTCTAATTTCAGTCTTTACATCTTTTGTTTTGACTCGATATATGGTTGACTCTAATTGCCGTTGAGAAATTTACAGTGACCTGGTTCATCTCTGATAAGATCTGAGTTTTGTGGCAGAAGGAGCACAGGACAGAAACTTAGGAGACGTCACCCATCTGGGGGGCCTGGGGTGAGTCACTTAGCTGCTCTGACCTTGGACCCCTATCTATGAACAGTCATCAAGGATACAAGTCCAACAGCTCTGCAAGGTCCAGAGGCAGACAAACTATGAAGGGACCCTGGGGACACCCGGAGACACTCTGAGGACACAGTATCAGGCAGCATGTCACCCTGGGCCCTCTGGTTTCTAAGCTCTACAATTGTGTTGTGCACTGTATTTGCCGTTGATTTTTAAAAATCAGTTCTGAGCTCTGGTTGCAAAATCTAACTTCCATTTCTTGCTACAAACACATGATTTTCAGCCTCCTAGTTTTGACACGCCACACAGACACACAGAGAGACACCCCTGCCCCTTTCATTGATGTAGTTCTCCGTCTCCTCAAAGAGCTTATTATTTTACAGAAGTTCTCTTGGGGGCATGAGCTGCAGCAGGCCTCTCTTCTGTATTTATTTATTAATTAGCTGGCTGAGTGGGAAATCGCACCCTTTTCTTATTCATTGTTTTTTAAGGATTTGAGCTGATTATCTAAACAAACAGTGCTCTTAAAATTTTCCCTCAAGTAGAATTGCTGATCCCTCCTTATATTTTTGTAAAAATAATATAAGATCCATTTCCCCCTGAATAGTCTCTGTTGTTCATTTCACCTTTTCAAGGACTGGCTGAGTCTGGGCATGGATTAAAAACCCAAGTCCAATCTCATACCTCCAAGTGTCCCAGAGGAAAATGTAAGAAAAAAGCCTATTTGCTCCATGGTGAATAGGTGCTCACAGTTTTAAAGAACGGTCCTTCAAGTATTAGATGCATTCCAAAAATGCTTTTGAAACAGAAAACGCGATGAAAGGTCTACCTGGCCAGTTAAAAATCTCGAAGAAAAAATGACATGAACAGGAGTCCCCTGAAGTTTCCTCCCAGTGTGGAAGGTGTTGCAGTGATGAAGTACCACACCTATCATCAAAATAAAGCAATGACACGTTTGATATAGGACCTTCCCTAATTCATGGTCATAATAAAAGTTAAAGGAGGGAGAGGTTACCATTCAAAATGAGATCATTTGTGTTTGTTACAAAAAGAAGTGCAGTTCTGCCTTCATGAGCATTTGGAAGATTTCTCTTGAAACGCATCCTTTGTTAAAGCTCCGAGTACAGATGACACCTAGGAGCCAACAGGTGCGTGGCACTGGGTGATGGGAGACACAGTCAAGGGGCGGCTTAGGCAGAAGCCAAGGTGTGTGGTCCCCCCAGAGCAGAAGGACCTGACAAGGTAGGGAGCAGGTGTGGCGCCACCTCCTTTCACCTGCCCTGTGGCCCTGCAGGTGAGGCAGAACCCAGGTGAGTTCCCGTCTGCCATTGCTCCTTCCCGCCTCCAGAGGGCTCTTCCTAGGGTGGGTTTTGCCTCCTAAAGTCTGTATCGCACAAGTAACCCGGAAAGACAGAGGGGTTCGGGTGCCCCAGGACCTATGAATGCCACTTTATCTGGAGGCAGGGTCTTTGTAGGTATGATTAAATAAGGGTCTGGAAATCGTCCTGGATCTAGAGTGGGCCCTGAATACAATGACAGATGTCCTCATAAGAGAAAGGAGTTGGGGATTTGGGACCCAGAGACACAGGATGGAAGCAAAGATTGGAGTTATACAGCTACGAGCCGAGGAACACCAAGGATGACCGGAAGGGAACACCAAGGATGACCGGAAGCCACCAAAAGCGAAGCATGGGAATGATTCTCCCTCTGAAGGAACCAACCCTGATCTCAGACTTCTAGCCTCTAGAACTACAAGAGAATACATTTCTATTGTCTTGAGCCACCAAGTTCTTGGTAATTTCTTATGGCAGCCACAGGAAACTAATACACTGAGTACCCCAGACCCTGGAAGAACTGGAGTCAAACACCAGGGACCCTTGTGCAGGCGACATCGGCAAAGAGCGACCCCGCCCCAGCCACCTCCCCGGGCAGCGCAGGTTCTAAAGCTTGGCCGGGGCTTGCTGTGCAGGTTTACACAATGAGATCAGCGCAGGGCTGGACAACAAACCAGCTGGGGAAAGGTTCTCAGTGGTTCTTATCCCAACATGGACGTACTACTGGCTGGACCTAACTTTCCAAGTTCTAACAGGGAGGGGTGGAATAACTTCAGGTCACCTGAGTTGATGGAGGAGATGCAGGGGCAGGGAACTGAGGACGCCTATTAAGGGCATCACGTTTCATGTGGACGGCATCACGTTTTATCCTCACAAGAAACTTAAAAAGTCCTGTAATCCACTCCAGGTTAGAGACGAGGAAGCTGAGCTTGGACAGGGGAAATCAGTGTCTAAGACCCCAGCCCCCGGCTTGAGAAAGACAGGCTGGCTGCCCAGGTACCAGCACTAAGCCCTGTGTTCCTCCACCCCTGAGACCATCAGGAAATGAAAGTCCAGGAGCTACTGTGCAGACTCTTCCTCTGGACTGATGCTCCTGGCGTTGGGCTAATTTCCACCAGCGTGGTTTGGAGCTTGCCTTCAGCTGTCCATGGGCTGTGGAGGGTGAAGAGTGGTGGCCAAGCCAGTGCAGATAAAAATTCAGCTCTGGTGAAACGGGTGTCTGATGAAGCCCCTGAGTGGCTCCTAATTGCACATAAACAAATAACTTTGCAAATCGATTTTATCTGACACCGAGAAATGTTCCCAAAGGGCCCGAGTGGTGTAAAGGTCACAGAATCCTGCAATTAAAGAAATTCCTAAATAAAACTCCTGGATACATTAGTAAATTTCCCCAAGGGTCAGTTGGATGTGTTTTGTGTGTGACCCACCGTCCACAATGTGCAACATACAGGGATGGTGGGAAACCAGCCCTGTCCCCCTACACGCAGTCAGACAGTAAGAGCACAGGTAAGTTACGACTGTCTGTGACAGTTGTTTGCCTTTCCGTGTATCTACTGACCTAACCAAAACTTCTTATGCATTTCTGAGTGTAGATTTACTGAATCTAGTTTTAAGAAAAGTAGAAAAACTGCAGGACAGTAGAGAGCAGAGGCTACAGGTTAGCATCATCTTAGAACTACCTGGAGAGATTGTTTTAAATGCCCTGCCTGAACCCCAGCCTGGAATTTTGACAAAACTGGCCTAGGGGAGTATCCAGCATTGGTGATTTGACTGTGCAGAAACCACAGACCATGGACAGACGTACAACTCAGATCGGGAAAGCAGACAAGAGGACTTTGAGGAAAGGAAGGAAGAACTGGTGAGTGAAATGCAGTTGGCTGACCATTTTAAAATACTGAATTAAAATGATCAGTAAGGTGTAACCTGTGTCAGAGAGCACAAGGTAGAAATAGGATTTAGCTGTGAGCACAGCAAAAACATGGAGGAGGTGCCGGTGAAGACATGGAAACCAGATGTAAAAGAGTCGTCTTTTCCACAGCCTCAGGCGGGCATAGGGACAGGTTTGACAGAACTGGCTTAAACCTTCTGGAACTTTCCACCAGTCACTCATGTTACTCCCTCAAGAGTTTAATTTCTGGACTCATTTAGCACAGTCTCCAAGACGAAAGATGTCATTGGTTGAGCTTCCAAATAAATCCGTGCATTCATATTTTAGTAATGAAGATTAAAATCTGCTAAAACGACCTGATTACACTGGATATAGACAGCTCTTAGGCAACGAAATGACGAGAAACTCCTGAGGTCTGACTGAATATTGAAGCCTAAAGTCCTAATAACCTGATGACCCTACAACAGGTCCAAACAGAGAGTCTGAATCCTGAGGCCTGATTTCCTTAAGAACCAAAGACATTGTCAACCCCCAACCAAGACAGAGGGTCAGAAGAGGTGGCCCGAGAGCCTCTATCAGATGTGGTGAGGTCTGACTCTTCTGCACTCTGCAGGCCTGAGTCCACAGGCCCAGAGGCCTCCTGGCCAGAACACGTGGCCTCCTGGTGCCTGGACTCTGCTACCCTCCCATCCTCCCAGCTACCCCCATGCGCCATCCTAGAAGTTGTCTTTGGAAACCAATTTCTGAGACTCTCCGTCATCAACCTGTGTTCCTTCATCGGCCACAGCAACAGGAAAACTCATTCCAGGGAAATGAGAGCCACTGGCCTGATATTCCACCCGCGGTCCAGCCCTGGCCTCATCCTTCCGAGGCCTGACCACATCTTCCTGTTCTTGCTGTCCGGACTCGCTGGTGCGGGTCTGAATTTCTAGGTTAGAACTGGGAATGTGAGCAAACTACCAGCAGCTGGAAGTCTGCCTCTGATATGCTCCCAGCCTGTCCAGAGGAAGATACACTGGGTTTTTCACTAGAAGCCTATCTTCATGCACTATGAAATTCAAGTCAAGAGTCGGACCTCCAAGAATTAGATGCACGCCTGAGCAGCATCAAAGTCACGGGCATTTAGTAAACTCCAGGTCAGTCCTGAAATCCTGAGGCAGACTTGCGCCCAAACAGCTGCGTTCACCAGGCATTTCCACTGAGTCACAGGTACCAGTTTTACTCTTTATTACAACATACCAAGAATAGAGGCAAAAAAGCACAGTCTTAGGAAGGCGTGGATCACATTGATGACTGAGAAACGGTCTTTAATTTCTCCTGAAATGCCGAATCTCTAAATTAAAAAAGAAAAGACTTGTGTAACCTTCTCTGCCATCACAAAGTTACACAACACACTTAAAATATCATAAGATTTTAATGGAAAACGAGGCAGGAACAGTCCCGTAATTCGGAGCCCTGACGCCAGGTGCACCCATGGCCTCACCCTGGGCCTCTGTTTCCTAAGAGGCCTTTGAGGCGAGCCTGTCCCTGGGACCCAATGGCTGCTGTCACTTTCCCTTTGCTCTTGTTGTCACTAACTTTGCTTAATGACCTTGTTCTCTGGGATTTACCATTTCTCCAGCAGAGAAACAGGCCTAGCTCTTTGAGGCTGGAGTTGGGGGAATTTGCTCTCTGGCCGAGACCCCAGAGTACAGGGGGCAGAGCCGCACGTGTTGTGATGGGACCAAATGTTCCATACATTTTGTTTCTAATGGATGTTCAATATTTTAAGCGGCACATCAGTTTCTCTGGGGTACGCTTATCCAGTTCACTCCATCAGCTTCGATAAATGCCAGATTTAAAAGAAAGAAAAAAAAGAGGAAGAAAGAAATAGTATGTTCTTCACTGTGTGTGTGTGAGAGAGAGAGAGAGAGAGACAGAGAGAGAGAATTCAAACTTCTGAATGAAAACCAAAAGCCATTAACAAGGCAGAGGGACAGAAAGCACCTATGAAGAAAGAGGCCAGGAAGGCTTTCCCTAAACGCTGACATTTAACCATGTTCAGCCAGCGGATTCTCCAGGAAGGGGCTTCTCCTCTGCTTTCTCTGTGCACCGCCCCTCCCTTGGCTTTGCCTTCATATTTTCTGTGCCTTTTTGGTGAGCAGAATAAAGACCCCGGCCCAAGGTGCCAACATCCTACACCTTAAACCTGCCACCTTACCGGGCACAGGGGAAGGGGCGTTGCAGGTGTGACTAAGTGACCGATATTGAGATGGGGGTTCATTCTGGATGACCCTAGTGGACCCGATGTAATCGCAAGGGGCCTTCCCAGTGAAAGAGGCCAGAAGGAGAGAGTGAGAGATGGGAGGGCTGAAGCAGGGGATGGAGTGGCATGGGGCCACCGGCCAAGGAATGCGGGCAGCTTCTAGAAGCTGAAAAAGGCAAGGGAGCAGACTCTCCCCTAAAGCTTCCACACGACTCCCGCCCACACGTGGACTTCAGCCCCGTGAAACTGCCTGCAAAGTTCTGATCTGCGGAACAGTAAGATGGTAAATCTTACAGATGTGCTGCGTTAAGCCCGTCGAAGGTATAAAAGAAAGGTCTGGGACCACTGCTGCCCCCAGGGAACCTCCCGTCTTGGCTTGGAGAAAGAGGACTTGACGTGCGAATAAGAGACTGACTCGGGAAGAGACACAGTGAGAGAAGCCGGAAGCCAGTTAGAAAAACCAGAGCACGCAGATAGGATGGGGTTCTGTGTCAGGGAAGCGGGACGGCTGCAGCTGTGCTCCGGCAGCACGGGCAGGGCCCCCTCACTCCTTCACGGCTCTGCCGTCAGCAGCCCGGCTGCAGCAGGTGCAGCCCGCCCGTCCTCTCTCCATCCTGCTCCGGCTTGGAAGTGACACAGCCCGCAAGGTCAGAGGCAGGTCCTGGCCCCAGAAACGTCCAAATGGGCAGACCCCAGGGTGGGACTGCCCGGGTTCCATGGACAGTTCACATCTTTGAGGCTTTTCCAAAGGGAACCTCGGGGCAGGGTGGGCTTCCCCACAACCAGGGCTAAGCCAGCTCTTGAGGAGCTGTCTGCCCATGTTTCCAGAGGAGACCCCGTCCCTGCCAGGAGGGCAGAAAGGAGGGGCCCGTTCGCGGCTGTCATCATGCAGGGGCGGCCTTCTCGCGGTTATAAGATGTGAGTGGGGTGCCTGTCGGTTGGGATCTGCACACAGGAAGGAACAGCCAGGCCGACTCTGTCCACTAGGCAGCATTTCCCAGCTGAGAGCTGAAAGCGGAGGGGTGGGGAGAGGGTGAGGACAGGCTTCTGGTTGCTTCCAACACCCAGCACACATACAGTGGCTCTGCCTAGTTAAAGCAATCCCCAGACACCTTGAATGACCCCGCATTTCTATATTCCACTGTGGCTTCTCTTTTCTCCCCCAAGCCTCTTAACTGTTTCCTGGTGCCTGCCTCCATGACACCTGTTCTCTCCGCTGCTTTTCTAGCAGGTGCACCTCTAATTGCCGGGCGCCTCCGTGTTCTGTCTGAAGTTCAGCCACCAGCGTGGATTTAGCCTCCCGCTAGAGGGACCCGCTAGAGAGTGATGGCAGGATGGCTTCATGCCTGGGCTTCAGGTAGTCTGGTTGGGAAGCCCAGGTCCACAGGACAGCATTGAGTGAACAAGGAAGGATGGGAGATGTCGAGCAAGCAGGAGGCCCCCAGGGGAGCTTGGGGTACAGAGGGGTGATGGCACTGGAAATGAAAGGGGCCTGTTTTGCCTCCAATCTGTCCCAGTTCATACTCAGAGTCAAATCACAGCCACAGGAAGTACTCATTCTCCTGCCCCAAATCGACCAAGAGTCAGGAAAGGACGGTCGCATCTTGGAAATTACCTTGGGAAGGAGAGCCTGGAGTAACCACCTTTAGGGTCCGCAGCTCAGACACCCGCAGCTCTCCAGGGGCAGGAAGGCCGCAGCCACGAGCCTCAGCCTGGAGCCGCCAGTGGGCTGTCCAGGGGCACAGAGCAGTGACTGTGCAGATCTGTTTGCTCTGCACATGCGTCACAGAGGCTCCTTCAGCAATGATGTCAATTCCTCTCCATCAGCTTTGGCGACGCTGAGAGCAAGTTTTTTAGGAGGCTGGGCCGAGTATCATGGGGCCCGCTCTGCACACCGGGCATGAGGAAGGAACACTCACCATCCATCCTTTGATGTTTTCCAAATGGCCTCCACAGCGGCTGTCAGCACGAAGAATTATTTTATTACATTTTCAGATGTAACCGGGAAATCTCGTTTGGAGCCACTGTTTGGATGTTAAAACGGCATAGACAGATTTTCCATAACTGGGGAACAAATTGATCCCAGCGAACACAGCAAGAGGAAGTGCTTTCGGTACAGGCGGGGAGGGCAGGAAGGGTGGTCGTGGCTGACCCCCGGGGGCACAGGAGCAGCCCTAACCCTAGCGGGGGCCCTCCTCCACCCAGGCGTGCAGGTGAGACTTCTCCCCTGTCTGGGCCTCTCTCTTTTGTGGAATGAGGGGTCTGGGCTGGGAAGGACTTGGCTCTAGAGGCGGAATGAGGAGACGTGCAGAGAACAGCAGGCCCTTCATCTTGCTGAGTTGAGCAAAGGCCTGGGTTTCTATAGCGACAGCCAAATATTTGGATTTAAAGACAGTCCCGTTTCGCCCTCTGAGAGGGTCTGGCCAAAGCCGGGGATGTATGGGATCATGTAAATCATGGTCTGCCTTCTCAGCTGGTCATCTGAAAGGAGCCCCCTCGCCTCCTGGAGCACAGCTCCGAGTGTTTGCTAGGAAAAGGCGGAGAGTGGGACTGGAGACCACGCCTCAGTGTGTGTGTGTGTGTGTGTGTGTGTGTGTGTGTGCGTGCGCGCACGCGCATGAGCACCAGGCCCATGTGTTGAACACACCAAGGTCCATGTGTCTACATGTGTGCTTGTGAGTGTACATATGTGCACCTTGCATATGTGTAAGTGTGAAAGTGCCCCTGTGACAGGTGTGTGTTTCTGTGTGTTTGCATTCACGTGCTGGCTCGTGCACTATGTCAGGGGAGCATCACTCCATCCTCGGCCCCCTCTTTGCCCTCAGATGCCCCTGGAGACCGTAGCCATGTCCATGCAGGCCAAGTGCTTCCCCAGTGGTCCATCCATTCTGTGTTTCCAGCCCAGCAGTGACCTCCAAAGCCACTGTGCTGTTAGGAAACCTGCCGGCCACTGGCAAGTTCCCTTTGAAGAAAAGAAAAAGAGATCCTAGTAGGAGGCCCCTCTCCACCCAGGACTAGCCCCTGTGAAGGGGCGTGTGGACCCATCAGGTCACAAGCACCTTGGTCCTCAAGGTGCCACACACACGGGGCTCAGACAGAACAAAGAGAGGGACCCAGCCTTCCATGGAAGGCAGGCGGGGGGCCCAACGCAGAGTTTCCTCCAAGGGAAGGGATGGAGGGGGGCCTCTAGTCTCCGTGTGGAGGGGACTGGGGTTCATGGTTCGTGGAGGAAAGACCCAGCAGTTCATGGTCCCAGAGCTGGCCACCTCCCATGATTTACACCAGAGCAGTCTTTTTCCCCTTCTCTAGGAGCCTTTTCTACCCCTAAATTTATCTCACTCTCTGCTTCCAAATCATAATCTCAAGGACACGATGCGTATGAAACTTGATGACACCTCTTGGGCAACCGTGGAGAGAAGCAGGAAGAAACATCACTGACAGTCAAGAGCCCCTGGGTGGGAGCCAGCGCCCACCCCACCCGCAGGGACACCCAGCCTCCTGAGTGGGCGAGAAACTGGCAACGCCGTCCACATCAGGCTGGCACCACCTCTGCCCATTGTTTACAGGGCGGGGCGAGAAGCAGGCCCCCCTGTGCTCTGTGTCCTGCACAGAAGATGCACAGGAAGAACCAGAAGCCAGGAGCCTGGCCCACGCGTAATCTCGGAGGGAAGCTCCACACAGGACGGGACAGGAGTCGAAGCTACGCCCATGCCCGACCCAACAGAGAAGGACCTGAGAGACGGTTAACAAACCCCACAGCCCTGAGGACATTGCCTTACCCGACAGCTCAACACAGAACGGAGTTTAATTCTTACTTCCTTGAAACCCAGGAGAGCAGGAAACTTGCCAGCAATGTCCTGAAGGGAAGAGGAAGGAATATATCACCCCGTAATTACCAGGAAGAGACGTGCGCACCGGAGTTTGCTAAATTCGCAGTCAACTAGAAGAATCAAACGAGTCGCCCAAGGTAAAAAATCTACACTTGAGGTATGAATTTAACGGACAAAAATCAAATGGAAGATGAAAGCGGACGATTTAGGAGTTGGAAAGCTTAAATGTTTGAGGAGAGTTTTCTTTCTGAGGAGAATGACCACTAAGATTCAAAGTGAAGGGGAGACAAATGAAAACGTGGCCTTTGGTTTTTTCCCCTTCTCGGAAGGCAGGTCTCCATTGCAGAACAGGAAATGAGGAAAGGTCCATATGGAATCCACGTCACGACCGCCTTCACCAAGAGAAAACGTCTCAATGAGAATCATCTTGATTCCAGCCTTGTCACTACGGCCTGAAAGCTAGACATAAATTATCAAAATATCCTTTGAACATTGGTCCATTAGAAGCTTCAAAGAGAATGTGGAATGCCACAGAAGAGTGGGAAATTACCCAAGACCGGGATGGGTGGAGTGCAGGCTGGGTCCTCGCCCCTCTAGACTTACACACTTAATCATGAAATTGTGCACTTAGTGAGAGGCAAGACCGGTCTCGCACAGATGAGAGAAAGGGGTGTTTTGTGAACATAAGATAGAGATGCAGCCCTGAACCTCCCACCAGGTCCTCTGGGTATCCAGGGCTCATCTCCAAACAGACGGAGGATATTTTCTCCTCTGCATCCCGACTCTGTTTCCAGCTGTTTGTGAAGCCGCACCCGTGTGAATGGATGGAAGGGGAGCCCCTTGGAGGTGGGCTCGCCTCACCTGCAGCTCCAGCAAATTTACATGAAATTGATTATTGACTGATGGCCACTCCCCAGCCGCCCATCTCCTGGCAGAGTTAATTCCTTCTCTAGGACAGAGGTACCTGCCCAGACAGCAGCGCGATGAGAAAAGCACAAGGAAATTGGCTTCTGTTCCTCCAATTTCCTGCAGCGGCTTTGGACAGCCCTCCAGGCAGCGGTGCCTCTCCAGAAAGGTGTTTGTGCCTTTGGGGTGAGTCTGGGGGGGTCTGCGGGTGAGGTGAGAGGCTTGGAAGCAGGAAGCAGAGTTGGCCTGGTAGCTTCTCCGAAGGAGAGGGAGCTGGGATCAAGAGGCCGGATTGAAAATGTACAGAAATTGTGGATAACTTTGCATAAGATGTTCGCCTCTGGTTTTTCCCTCTTTGCCACTGGCGATGGGGGACGACTGGCGTGGGTTCTGCTTGGCTCTCTATGACCAGATACACTGGACTAAAACGCAGGGCAAACAGCAGGGAGACGTGCAGCTTTGTGACCCGAGGGGCAGTGGTTGAACCTGGGAAGAAACCAGAACTGTGACACGAAGCCCCCCTCGCCTCCTGTCCCCCTCACCCGTTCCCCACCCAACAAGCCAAGTTATTGACCCAAGTCAGAAATTCTGGCTGATGTGGTGAAAATTCCTGATATGCATGCAGATGTGCAGGGGAACTTCCAAATGGTGAGTCCAATTCCTAATTTGACGGGGGATAAAGGAAGCAGAGCAGAGGCTGGAGGCAAAGTCTCCAAACTCTCAATCCGTCAGTGCTCACCAGCTACCGTGGATCCCAGAACACGACAAAGGATGTGAATTGAACACTCACACATTCGGATGCAAATCATCATCGTCATCATTGTTACTATTATTACCGACATGTAAATTGTCTTTTCCTGGTTTCATGGAGTATAGTTTAGAATAAAAAAATAAATGATACATACATAAGTTGTATGTATTGACTAGCTTCCAGCATTAGTGAATAAGGGAAAGTTAAGACTATTAAGTCTTCTAGTTAATACTGTAAGTTACTACAGCTGTAAGTTACAGATGTTTATAACAGCATCACTTATAATAGTGAAAAGTTAGAAATAACTTACAGTCTATAATCCGGGAGACTTTTGTTATGTCTATTAAATGGAACACTATACAGCTATTAACAGCTATGCTTTCAAAAACATTTTAATGTTTTTAATACAATTGTGTTTATAATATAACAGTGAGATTAAAATGTACTTACTGTGTGTGTAGCGTAATCCCAATTTTGTTATGTAGGTAGATAACAAAGTTGTTTGTTTATGTGCATGTGTGTTTTCTTCATCACAATCTTTGTATATTTCTCAAATTTCTATGATAATCATGTATTGTTTATGAAGAATAATTTATTTTTCAAAGTACCACGACTTTTCTGGAATTTTTGTTTAAATTATGAAATATTTCAAACAGAAAAGAAAACAGAAAATAAATATGTCGACATATTCATCTCTCAAGTTTAACTCGGATTATCATATTTAACACATTTAACACATTTAACATATTTGTATTGAGACATTTTTGAAATAACTTGTTACATCTCCAGCTTCAGCCACACCCCAGCACAATCATTACTCTGAAGTGAGAGGCGTTCTCACATGTGTTTTTCTTCTACTACATATTTATTTTCCCATCAATGATGTGTACTCCGGATGAGTCTTTTAAAAAGTTACGTAAACATTATCGTTTGTGATTTTAAAAGTCATTAAAAATTTTTAACTTGACTTTGTGATTTTTCTGTCCACGCAGAGGCGTGTGGATCTGGTTCATTAATTTTTAACTCGTGTATGAGGTACTCCTTTGTATGAATAAACTCTGATTTGCTTATTTGATCCTCTGTTGTTGGAGAGCCAGACTGTAATTCAGTACTTTTTTTGCTGATATAGACGGTGCTAGAAAGCACACCTTTTTAGATGTCCCTTTGGACATGAGATGAGATTTCTTTAGAAAGATGCCTGGAAGCAGAATGGCTGGGATGGAGGGTGTGAATGCCTTCAATTTCCCCAGGTTTTACAAAATTACCCTCTAAAGGGTATGCAACAATTTACCGTCTGTGGTCGGCAGAATAATGGCACCCCAACGATGTCCTTGTTTGATCCCCAAAACCTGTGACAATGCTATGTTACAGGGGGGAACTAAGTTTGCAGAAGGAATTAAGTTAGCTAAACTGCTGATTTTAAAATAAGGAGGTGCTGCTGGATCACCCAGGTGGGCCCAGTGTAGTCACAAGGTCCCTTAACTATGGTAGACAGAGGCAGGTCGATCAGTGGGAAAGTGATGCTGGCTTTGAAGATGGAGGAATGTACCAGGAGCTGAGGGATGTGGGCAGCATGCAGAGGCTGGAAAAGGCAAGGAAGCAGATTCTCTCCTAGAGCTTCTAGAAGCAACACAACCCTGCTAACACTTTGATTTAGCCCTATGAGACCCATTTCAGGCTTCTGATCCCCAGAACTATGAGGTAATAAATTCGTTCTGCTTTAAGCCCCTAAGTTTGTGATGACTTATTACAGCAGCCGTAGGAAACTAACACACACTTCCATCAGCAATGTTTGCATCCTTGTTTCCCCACAACCTTACAAACACTAAGTGATACCCAACTTGCCAATATGCTTCTATTTAATGGGTAGGAAATTATTTCACTGTGGTTTTACTTTGTATTCCTCCGGAGACTAAGCAATTGAGCTGTTCTCCTAGGATATTCATAATTATTATTGCCTTTTCTGCAATTTCCCAGTTTATATACTTTGCCCATTTTTCTATTGGATGGTTTGTCTTTTTCCTATTTATTTGTAGGATTTCCTAAAATATTCTGGAAGCTGATCCTTTAGAAATTATATAAATTGTTGTATTAGTTTCCTAGGGCTGCCTTAATAAAGCAACACAACCTGGATGGCTTAGAAAAACGGACAATGATACTAACAGTTCTGCGGGATAGAGTCTGAAATCAGGGTGTCTGCAGGGCCGTGCTCATTCAGTGCTTCCGGCGGGAGCATCCTTCCTGCCTCTTCCAGCTCCTGGGGGCTCCAGGTGTTCCTCAGCTTGTGGCAGCATCACTCCAATCTCTGCCTCTGTCTTCTCATAGCCTTCTCCTTGTGTATCTGTGTCTGTGCTCACTTTTCTTTCTTCTTAAAGGACACCAGTCATTTTGGATTAGAGTCCCACCCTTCTCTAGCATGACAACAATTTAATTTAATTAATTATATCTGCAACTACCCATCTCCAAATAAAGTCACTTTCTGATGTACTAGGGGTCAGGACTTCGACAGATCTTTCTTGGAGGTGACATAATTTAACACAAGACACTGTAAATGTCTTCTACCAAATTACAGCTTATCTTTTACATTTGTTAATGAAATCTTTTGTCAAATGGAAATATTTAATTTTAATGCACCCATATTTATCTATTTTTGTTCATTGTTAGGGCTTTTTGTATCTTTTTATGAAATACTTTTCTATCCAGATGTCATAAAAGAGTTTGTCAATAACTATTAAAAAAAAAAAGTAGCCACAAATATTCCTCACATCACGCAAAAAATGACAAAGGTCCAGACGGTTTTACTTCTACAGTTCTTAGATTTTTTAAGAACAGGTAATTCATATCTTATGCAAACTATTCTGGGAAATAGAAATAGAAAGAAAGCTCTCCAACTCATTCATGAGTTTAGAATAACCTTGGAACCACATTCGCAAGCAACACTTGAAGAGAAGAAAATTGAACTGCCTTTTATTAACACAGACTCGAGATCCTAAGTATAGTATTAACCAGTGAATATTATATTGTATTAAAAAAACATGTCTTGACAAAGTAAGGTTTATCCCAGAAATATGAGGATGATTTAATTTGATCAAAACTGTTGATGTTATTCACCTCACAAACAAAGTACAGAAGAATATATATATGTGTGCGTATATGTATATATATATTCATCTCACTAGGAACAGAATATAAAATTCAATAAAATTCCACAGCCATTCCAGATTCAAAAATACAAACATAATAAATTAAGAACTGAATACCAAATAGTCAACCAAAATCCTATAGCAAAATTAATACTTGACCCTGAGATGTTACTCTGCAATCTTGTCTTGGCATTGACTTGATAGAGAATGTGTCTTTTGTAGTTCCAATTCAACACCCTAAAAGAGGTTAAGTGGTTTGTCCAGTTTCTTTATCAATAAAATAGAAAGAACTATAATTTCCTCCTCCTGCAGTTTGCATGGATAAGGTCCACATTACCATGGGTAGGACACAGATTCTGTCTTGCCACCGCTGGGTTCTGGTACTGAGAGCAGTGCCAGGTACAGAGCAGGTGCTAAGTTCAAACATGTGGCTGGAGACTTTAATTCCTTCCATCGATGGTGAGACTGGTGATATTAATTTGTTCATTGTGCACTGATTGAGTGCCCCCTCTGGGCTAGACAGTGTACCAGGCACTGGGACACTTTAGTTCTTCATAAACTTTCTACCGCTACTAAAACTAATAAGAGCCATATCATATTGTTCTAAAAATATCAATGCAATAGAGAGATGAAAGGCAGAAAGGAAGAGGTAAGAGGTCATTTGCAAATTATGATTATATTCCTGAAAGAACAAAGAAAAGCAACTGTTAAAACCAGTAGAAGCAGTAAGAGAATTTAGTTCAGAACTAGTGGAAATTGACAGGTGAAAACAGTACCTTCCCTATATGTGAAGAATAATCAGATAGGAAATCAAATGAGGGGAAAATCATACTCCTTAATATTAGCAAGAAAGTTAACAACAACAAAAGGAAACTTCAACTGAGAGACATGAAAAAGGTCATGAATAAATTCAAACATATACTTTGTACTTTGCTAGAACAATTCAATATCGTAAGGATATCAGTTCTCTCCAATTTAATCTATAAATGCATTGCAATCCCAGTCAAGACACCGATGAGATTTTTGAGGGAAAGTTGGTGAATTATCCCAATGTTCATTTAAAAACACCAAAATACAAGAAGAGTATGAGAAATTCTCAAAAAAAAAATTGCTGCATACTAACCTTCACATAGAGTAATATGCATTTGAAAACTGCAAAACATTAAAGCAGGTACTGACTGAGAAATAGGCAGTGAAATTAGGAGGAGAGATTTTAAAAGGCCAAGTGTAAACAAACTACATCTGGGAATTTTAAATGTGATAAAGGTGGCATTTCAAATCCATAAGGAAAATATCAAAGATCAGACATTTGGAATTCCTACCTCTCCTTCTTCACCGAAATGATTTCCAGATAAATCACAGATTTAAATGTAGTAATGAAAGTATAAACCTATTAGAAGAAAAAAATTGAGAGCATTTCATACTATTATCTTGAGGTGGGCAAAGTCTTCTTCGCAAAACACAAGATCCAGAAGCCAAAAAGGACCGGTTCAACCTAGTCAACCACATGTTTAATAATATAAAGTTTCAAACATTGCATCATAAAGCAAGTAAAAAAAATCTGAAGAAAAGATATTTAATTAAGAAATATTTTGTAACATGAATGGTAAAATTCTATATAAATTATCAGAAAAAAGGGAGGGTAATTCATTAGAAAAACGAGTGTAGGCTACAGATAGAAAGGTTAATAAATACACGTGGCCCGTGAAATCTGACAACACTCAATTTATAATTAAAGAAATGCAATTGAAACTGTATTTAGAGGACAACTGTTACCTATCGAGCCCAGGGGCTGAGAACTAGACTCTCTCCTGTGGCCTCACTGATAGGGTTATAAGGATATGGGATCATAAAGTAGGATTATTATTATTATTATTATTCTCAAATGAAATTAACCCATCAGTTCCATTTCAGGGAATTTATTCTACAGATACAGTTCACAAAGACATATAGACATGGATGTTCAAGGCAACAAAATTAGAAAACCCTGAACACTGAATGCCTTATGGTAAATTATCCACTCTCTTCTATGGTGCCTTTAAAAAGCTGGGTTAGCTGGCATGCAAAGATACCCATGTCAGATAAAAATGCAAGTTTCTAGTGATATTGTGGTTTGATCATATGCTTTTATTTCTCCAAAAACAATCTGTCTGTGTGTGTGTGTGTGTGTGTGTGTGTGTGTGTAAGAGTATGAGTGTGCATGTGTAAGAACATAAAATTTCTGGGAGTTTACTCACGAAACAAAATAATGAACAGTGATTAAACGTACAGAGGGGGACTGGAGCTATCAAGACAGAAAGAGCCCTTCTTTCTTAATTTTTTTTTTTTTTTTGGTTCAGGTTGACTTTTAACCAGGTCCATGTATTACTTTTATCATATAAAATAGTAATGAAGCAATTCTAAAACTAGAAGACAGAATTTAAAAAGATAGATTTATAAAAGCATTGAAGAGAAAATGATCTTGGGGATGCCATGTCTCTAATTAAAAGCATACTTCTGCTCCTAACCCTTCAGCATTTCCTGTTCAGCTCTGATTCTTATTTTCAAATGTCTTTCTTTATCTCTCTGTACCTTGAAGTGGACATTCTGCATGCTTCCTTCTGAGCACCCTGCAATAGATTATATTCCATTTCCTGATTCTCTTGAGATAGAGACCCCATCCGCAGAACGGAAAGCGGCCAGGCAAGGAGGCCTCAGCCAGGACGGTAAACCATGGCTCTGCCCTCCAGCCTCCTTGCCTTCGTGAGCTTATCAGTGTTTCCAGATATGCACTGTCTCTGGGAAATGTCTGGTCTCACCTTACCATTGCTGCCCTCAGTTTATTGACATTAACCCACAACTGGTGCTGGCTTACCCCAAACTCAGACAAATATGTGCAGACAGAAAGACAGACAGAGAGGCAGAAACAGAGCTCTTGAATGAATTTACCCAAGAACTCTCAATTAGAAAATCTAGAAAGACACTAAGTTTAGGCCAGCATACATATAAGCTTGTGTTTTATGCTTTACTATTGTTTTCATTTTGAATTCTGTATCCTGATCGTCTCAAAATTGAGCATCAGTGGTTTTCATCAGGCTTGGCCACAATGTAGAAGAGCTTGTCACCTAGGAAGACCATTTGCTCCTGCATGTTTCTGTCTGTTATGAAGTCCTTCTAAAAAGTACACCCCAAAGTCAATTTTCATCCTGACTCTTCTGCAAAGTGATTCTGCAGCTTCCTCCATGAGCAGTTTGTCTCGCTTCATCTTCAGGACATTTACAAGTGGTTAGGAACATACAAATAATGCAGAGCTCACTATCCAAGAATCCCATCACTAATTACATTCAGGTAATAGCACATTGATAGACATTGGCGGTCAAATAAAACTTACTCTCCAGATAATAAAGTGTTGATGGATTTCTGACTATTTATGATTATAATTATTTTTCCCCACAAAACCAACGGAATCTTTGCACATCTTCTTTATTAGAATAAAGGTAAATATAGACATGGGTTTAATTCGAAATGCATACAGAATAATTATTTTTAACATCATTATCAAAACTATGGGACTTGAGTTCTCCAGTGTCATTCTTACCTATCCCACAAGGACTCTGCAGTTGCCAAACATTGCATTTTCTCTGCACTGAGCAATGGGGAAGTAGCTCTAACGCTGCATTTTTCTTTTTTTCCTCTTCACAACTATTGCAAGGATTTTATCATCTTCCCTCATTTAGTACAAAAAAAAGGACGTAGAGTGGGAAAGATCGAGCATTCTAAATGTTAGCATAAATGTCAAGGTGAAAAGAATGGCAAACCCTAAAAAAACTCCCTGATAAAGCCCGGGAAGACTCTTATTTTATTTCAATGACAACCTCTACTTCCAACCCAAGTTTCAAGCCATAAACAATTGATGCCACCTTAAATACAAAGTCGCTTAACCACATTGCCAGAGAATAAACCATTCACAACATTTAATTTGACCTCTAAACCTGAACAACCTTCCTAAAGTTTCAGTTTAAGGACAGAATGCTGTGTTGCCCCTGTCAAGGACAGACACACAGTAAAAGGCATTTTTAATTGATTCTTCATTCCTTTTTTTTTATTATTATTTCAGAGGCTCCAGGAAGAGCAAGGAATCAGGTGATGTGTAAGAGAGAAGAAAGGGAAGCAGCTATGAAGACACAATTATGTATTCACACTCTGTCTGAGTCTTCAACTATGCAGTTGAAAAGTGATGAACTCCGTTAAAATTTTTTATATTTCTCAAAATCTAAATGTTTGACATCCTGTAGTAAAAGATGTCTGGGTGCTTAGAGGATTTGTTTCCTTCGGATCTTTGAAGCTGTGTTGACATCACAACAATTTGAAGCACAGTGATGTACCTGAGGAGATGTGCAGAGAGCCAGTCTCTGAATGGGGTGTTCAAATTCATAGAACATGTCTCACTTACACTGAGAAGTGAACACAGCCCATATTCAACTTTATTCTTTTATGTTTTTGAATTAAAATATACACACATGCACCTATAACGTTGTATATAGTAAAATAGAGAAGGAAGTGAATAAATATTACAGTAGTAAAATAAATAAGGAAGTAAATAAATATTTTACATTGGTATAGTTTCAAATGATAGAAAAACTCAAAATTAAAATAATTCTTTCTTCCCCTACCTTACCCCCATTCTCCAGAAGTAGCCACTTTTAATAGTTTCAGTGGTTTTGGTTCTTCTAGAAGTTACCACTATCTTTATATAATGTAGTTGTACTCTTGTTTCCAGATTTACCTATTATCATATAGTATCTACTGACTTCACTTTATGTAAAATTATAAATTGAACTTACTTCCATTATTTCCACCTTCCCTTCCTTTCTACCTTCCACTGGCTCTTTTAGAGGATACATTTGTAACTTTAATAATATATCTAAATCTTGAAAGCTTAACTTTAGGTACTGTCTATCGAACTCTATTGCCAGGAAAATCAGGAAATTAGAATATAATCACTTTTTTCTCTTTCTCTTTATCCTAACCTCTGAATTTTGTTAAATTATTTTGTACACATTGTCAATATTTTCAGTAATTACACTCTGTCCTATAACTATAATTGCCATTCATGATTTATCTATAATTATATTTGTCAAACTTTAGTGTGCATAAAATAACTTAAGAAACTTATTAAAAGATATTGAAGCCAATTTACTGCCAGCCATATTGAAGTGACTGGTATCAAACTAATCTTGCAGCCATAAACAGCCATAAGCCTGGACAAAAAATATATGAGGCAATTGTTTTGAGGCATTGAACAAGTGACCACACCAGACCAGGATCTCTGAGAGATGGGAAATTCATGAAGTGATCTCCACAGCTTCCCTGGTATGCTTCCAAGGCACAGTTGTCAACCATGGTGCAGAGGGTAGCAATCCCAATGAGCTTAGGGACAGACATCAGAGTGCAGGTAAAATGGCTCAAATCTGTACAGCAGAGGATGGTAGAAGACAGGAAGAAGGGCTGCAAAGATAGAACTCCAGAATCTATGTTGGAAACCCTTGAAAGGCTGAGGCTGAGGGCTGGGCTGTACATTTGTAGGGCGAGACTACCTGAAGCTTACCAGGTAGCAAATGAAAAAGGACTGAACATAGCACAGAGATATGAGAGGTCAAGCAGTGAGGGGAGAAAGTCAGTACCAGGAACATTGGAGCTTTGGTCCTGCCAGAGTGGAGAGACCTCATAGACACCTATTTGATGCCACAAGCATGCAACTGAGCCACTACAAAGACCTCTCCTTGGGAGTAAAGACTACACCCTAGAGTGAGAGCTATTCTAGATCACTCCAACAAAGTGTAAAACCAAACTCAGCCATCATCTGCAGGAAGACAGTATTTGGATATTGAATTCTAACAAGTTGGACCAGCTCAGCACACACTTTAGGTTTTCCACAGCCCTGCACAAGCCAAGCATAAAACCAAACATACACAAGTCAACATGATCAACGTGTAATTGAACTGCCTGCTAGAACAAGAGTCAATTCTCTTCAGGGATAGATAAGGGAATCCAGAGTTGCTATAACAAATAATTTCCAATGCCCAGTGTTCAATCAGAAAGCAATAGATATATAAATAAATAGGAAATTTTGAATCCAGTCTATAGAAACTAAACTTGAGATGGCCTAGATGTTAATTTTAGGGGACAAAGTCTTTAAAGCAGCTAGTATAAGTATGTTCAAAGAATCAAATGAAAAGGAAAGTCAAATAATTAAAGAAAAATATGGTCTTCATGATGGAACAGATGAGAACTCTAAGAAGATTAGTAGAAACTACAAAAAGGATCCAAAAGGAAATTCTAGACCTGAAAAGTAAACATTAAAATCAAAAACTCACTGGCTGGACCTCACAGCGTATTAGGGATAGCAGAGGAAGACAGAGTCAGTGAGTGTATAGTCGAAGCAATAGAAATGATCCAATATGAAGAACAGAAAGAAAAAATTTATTAAAGAAAAATAATAAGACTCTTGGAGATCTGTAGGACAATATCAGATGTTCCTGGTAAACTAGAAAAAGAAAGAGTAAGATTGGGGCAGAAAAAGTTATTTGAAATAATGCCTAAAAGTGTGAGAAATTTTATGAAAAAACATTGATTTACAGATTTAAGAAGTTAAGTGAACCTCAAGCATCAAAATATAGAGAAAAATACAACTAGACAAATTATAGTTATACTGCTGAAAATAAAAACAAACAAAAAGTACTGAAAGCAGCCACAGGAAAAAAGATTATATACAGGAGAACAGGGATAATAAAAATTGCTGATTTCTCACAAGAAACAATAGAGGCCAAAAGACAATGAGATAAAATGGTTTCAAGAACTGAGAGGAAAACCTCAACTTTGTCCATTGAAAATATATTTCAAAACTGTAAATAAAATGGAGATGTTTTCCGATAAACAAAAGCTGAGAGATCTCCTTATCAGCAATCTTTCCTACAGCAAATGCTAAAGGATCTTCATTAGGCTAACGGAACCATATGGGAAGTTGGATCTGTAGGAAAGAAACAAGAAGACCAAAAATTGAGAATTAAGAATTGAACTTTCTTACTTCTTGAAATTTACTTGAGAGAAAACTAAACATTTAAAGCCAAAATAAAAACATTGTAAGATGAAGTTTACAATGTGTGTATAAATAAAAGGTATGCCAGCAATTTCACAAAGTATGAGGATAGAATAGAATTGTAGTATTGTGTGGTTGTTACATTTTTAAACTGTAAACTATGAAGTTTGTAGCAGGGAGCGGGAAGTGTGAGGTGTCTAATGGAAAGATAAAAGTGTGAAGTAAGGGGCTTCCCTGGTGGCGCCGTGGTTGAGAGTCCGCGTGCCGATGCAAGGGACACGGGTTCGTGCCCTGGTCCGGGAAGATCCCACATGCCGCGGAGCGGCTGGGCCCTGGGCCCGTGAGCCATGGCTGCTGAGCCTGCGCGTCCGGAGCCTGTGCTCTGCAAAGGGAGAGACCCCAACAGTGAGAGGCCTGCGTACCGCAAAAAAAAGCAAAAGATACTATCTTATAACAGTTACATCACTTTAAGAACCTGTCATTTCAGTAGGTTAGATGAGCTTAAAATCTAAGGTCTATTATTAACAATGTGGCTTTTGATGTTAATTTTCCTCTAAGCATTGTTGGTCTTCATCTGGATATGTCTAAAGAAGGGTGGGTGAGACGCTTCCATGAGAAATGAAGTGCCTTGCATTACTTTATGTGATAGATGATGACATTTCTCATATCAGCTGCACCCTTCTCAGTATTCTCCCCGCCATCAGCAGTTGGTGATGGGGCTGTTTTGTAAGGTTTTATTCTCTGAAATATGAATGGTCATAGTAATTAAAATATGGCCTCTAGCTTTCCAAACTCACATTTAGTTCGTTACCTTTCATTGTTTCTCAGGTCATTTTGAACTGATAAACTGACCCCGAAATTGTAGGCAACCTTATTTATTACTGTATCCTGTGCTATGAAAGAGTGTAACACAGGTGACCCAGACATTTCCAAATGCTTCTCTTTACCATTCTCATCCTCAAACGGCTTCTACATGAAATATATATATAAATATATATGTATGCATATGTATATTAAACATATAAACACAGATATATGTATGTATACATATATATAATATATATATACATATATATTATGTATGTAAATTCCCATCAAAATTTCTGGGATATATTTGTATACAGAACCACTTAAAACACTTTAGAAATGTTTCTTCAACTTTTTTCCACCAACATTTACAATTTTTACCCTTTTGAGTTAGTTTATGTTACGATTTTACTGTATCGATTTTATCATTCTTTGTCATAAAATCCCTTTGACTGTCTGCATTTAAAGGTGCAAAGAAAATAAAATAAATGCTGACTTTCTAAGGAACTTAAAAGGCAAAACACTTTTTGAATCATGCTGTAAGGAGACTCATAGAGAAAGAATCTGATTAAATCCACTTTCCGCTGAAAATTTCTAAGCATTATATTAATGACCTTGAAGATTGTCCAGCAGAACTATCTTGTGGGTATGAATTTCTTCAAAGGTTGAAATATAGGTTAGAACTCTCCAGAGGCTCCTGTGATATCAAATAAAAAGCTTAATCAATTTGTAGGAGCAAAAAGGTGGACATGCTTTAGAGCACCAGAAATTGATACTCTGAAATCTACAATTATTGGAAATGAAAGTAACTAACTTGAAGTCTGATAAGATTTCTTTCTACCACGTGTTTCTTCTGCTTGGGCAGACATGAAAGGAGAAACAAATTTCAGTGGATTTGAAAACAACAGAACATTGTAAATGTGTCAGAACTTCCATGCTATAAAAATGTCATCTTATCTGGCCAAAGGTTAAATCCCTTATCCTGATAAATACATGGGCACAGAGACCCTTTCAGTTGTCACCCACTATTAACCCCTGCAATGTGACTTCAAAGCTTGTGTCTAAGCAGAGTCGATCTGGTGTTGGGTCCGTGGTATAGAAGTCTATGTACCTAAGGCCAGGCAGCAGGCATTTGCCCTGCATCTGTTTGTATGAAAGGCAAGTACACCTATTACTGTTGGAATTACTGGATATTGTCAGACAAAAAAGGAAACTTCCCAGATTAAAGAAACACCTATACATGTCTATATATTCTCCATTTTTGTTACATGGGAGGGTATCACCAGCATGAACCCACCATGACCGACACCTCCAAGGGCTGCCAGGTAAGTAACAAGGGCGCTAGCTGAGCTTTTCTCCTTGGGATTCAATGACAAGTCTAGTAAGAACTCAGAAATCTGTTCCTGATGAACAGGAGGGAGGAAAGTAGATCCTGATGGTCTTGAGAGTTTAGCAAAGCACTTGAGAATTATCCATACTGTCTTGTGATGACAAGTTAAGCTTTGTACCTCCCAGGTGAAGCTCCAAGTTGAAATACTAGATTTGCGCTGATTTCGAAGTACTTAACTGAAGCCTAGTGTCAGTTGGCTTTCTTTTGTTTTCTCCAAAGCATCGTGAGCATGTTCTGTCCAGATAGCCTTGCTGATTTATTCATGATTGAAAGTGTTGGGCAGTGGAGCAAAAAGGAGACTCAGAGGGATCTCTGATGGGGGCCGGGGTGGGGGGGCTTTGAGGTGATGTGGCCTGTCCTCGGAAGAACTTACTTTCATTAAACTACGACTGTGCTGGGGGAGAGAAGCAGCCTCCCCGTAACTCCATGTGGTCAAGGCTGACCTTAGGCAAAACCATATTCTTTAAGAAGAAACTCGAACACGCCCTCCGCCTAGTAGGAAGGTGCTGTGGCTACAATGACGTCACCTGGAATCACAGCACCCCTTTGGTATCAACATGGGCAAACCGGGGGCCATGTGAGCAAAAAGGGTAAAATAAGAGAAAGAAGTACAAAGTAGGATTTTTTTCCCCTAAAATTAGGGCATAGATCATTTTCAAATCATCAACTATTGGTTGCCAAATATGAAAACATTTACGATCCACCTAAATAATTTTGTATCTTTAATCACCATTTATACCACTACCATTTATACAATATATATTATTTATATCCACTAATTTTCATTTTTTTTAGTATTTTTAAAAATTTTAATATATTTAAAATTATCCTAGTTATGTTTATGCCCCAAGCTGGAATACCAAAAACACAATTTTTAAAATATGAATAGTTCGATTTTGAAGATAAAGAGATCAAGAGGCTCCCTTGAGTGTTGCCAATAATACAGTCTAAATAGTAATGATGATTGGCATTTTTATTAATTTTTTCTTGATTGACAACTTAAGAAACTATTTTTATAACTTGTCTCCTAATAGAGAATGGTCTTAGTTTTTGGAAATTAAAGCTGTAAGAAAAACCTGATTTAGCCACAACCTATACATGACCAAGACATATATTTGTTGACTCTGTTTCATATCATGCAAAGGTGCAAAAAAAGTGCTCTGGAAATATGATTCCTACTGTTCAGATGAGGACATATTTTAGAAAAAGGCATCAGGTTATAAAGAGTATCATTTGTTTACCCTTTCAGAAGTGGAAATAGTCGTGTTGAGATCCCTTTGGTGCTGGTAGCTTTCCCAACAGTTGTTCCTTTTCAAGTCCGACAGTGGCTGGTTGGCTAACAGGATGCTTTAATCACAAGGTGCTGATGTTTTTAGGTTGTGATTCCTTTTTTCATGCTTTAGACTCAGAAAGAACTAAATGGAACTTGGTCTCCCCCATCCTTGACCCCCAAATCCTCAGGTAGAGCAGACAGGTTTTGTTTTCTGGACACTGTTCTCAAACTCTCTGTGGTGAAGGCGCTCTGTAGAGTAAAATAAAAACGAATTACTAGAAAAAAAATTAAAAACCAAACGTATAAAAAAGTCAGTTTTAATTATTAAAGTCAACAGACCTGTATTACTCAGTCAAAAAGTCATAAAGTTTTCCAAGCACTGCTTCTAAGTTTCTACACTTTCCTCTTTATGGACCAGAGATGAACATTTCATGAGTTTCCCCCTGTTCTCAGGCACAGTTCTAGAAGGCTGGGCTCCCTAGAAGGTGATGACCAGAAGCTTTTCTGTATCTCAGAACTGCACTGAAGACAGCCCTCATCCCAGCCAAGGCCATTGGTGGAAATAATCAGAGATAAATCTAAAGGGAAAAGAGGAGGGCTGCATTCTGTCTGTCTGTCTTTCTCTCTCTCTCTCTCTCTTTCTTTTTTTTTTTTCTTTTTTTCTGGATGCATATGAAAGGCTCCACCCTAAATTGGCTTTCTAGAGCTGCAAATTGAAGAGCAGGAACTGGAATTTTTGCACACCAGGACCTTGCCTGAGGGAAGAATAACCCAGGAAAAAAGCAAAGGGAAAGGGTGAAAAGGGGGAAAGGCTCTGTATATCAGAAAGACTTCCACTGAGGGCATTGCTGCTGCCCACTGGGACCACAGAGCCCAGTAATAGGAGAGACTTCAAGTTCAAGAGTGGTGAGGACTCTGGGGAAGACATCAGACTGACCAGCATAAATGAGTGGTTCCTCCCTGCTTTTTCTGGACTGTTCCAACCCAACCCATGGTCAAAGGGGGTGTTAAAACAATGACCAGATTATCCGCTAATATCATAGTTGAGATTTAAGCAGGACTTAATATTTAGATTAAGAAAAAAATTAATGTGCCAAAACTAAGATGTTAGTGCATTTCATACTCACACATTCGTTTCAGACCATGAAAGAGAAGCTATTTCCATTTGTGATAGTCTGTCAAAAGTTGTAGGTAATTAAAATGCAAGATTGTTATCTAGGTTCTTTTCACATACTAGGGTTTAAAGACTATTTCCTGAGTGATTGAACTGTTCCTATGCATCTAATGTTCAGATGAGGAAAGGAATATAAACATGGGAGGAAAAGATAGAAAATATGGAAGGGCACCGTCAGAACCCTAGAGACTTGGAGGGATTTCTGTGAGATGTGGCCGAGCATCTGGGGAGAGAGTAGTGGGTACCACTCCTCCAACCAGACCCTCCACCATGCTCTGGGCTTCCTCAGGGTTCCAGGGCCCTGGAGACTTGAGATATGGGTGGCCTCCAGACTTGCAGAATCCACAGAGTCTCAGGATGATACCAGAGTCAGAATCTGGGGAGGCTCTAACTTCCAGCGTAGGGCATTGCTGCCACGTTCCCAATGACGGAAACTGTGCTTGTTAGCTGAGCAACAACCCTCTTTTCTAACTCCAGGCTACCCAAGAAACGTGAAAGAGTGCCTTAGGAATAGTGAGGGGGAGTGATTCTGGACTGAAAGCCTCCAGTGGATCAATGATTTGGTCCTTCAATTTGACAAAGTTGAACTACAGTAAATCTAAGAGGTTCTCATTATTGTTTATCTGAGCCTAGAATACCTTAATAGAGGCCAACCCTCCCAGAATGCTCTATAGGCTAATATGCAGTGAATAATCACTGGGTTTATGAAAAGATTAAGAATTTCAAAAGGGAGAGACCAAGCTGAAAATTCATAGCAAATGTTTGCCTGGAAAACCAAGATGATGAGGATATAGCAGGGAAGTTTAGAGAGTGTATTACTTTTGTGTTGCTGTGTAACCAATCAGCACAGATTTAGTGGCTTAAAAAAGTGCCCATTTATTATATCACCATTTCTGTGGGTCAGGAGTTTGATCACAGCATGGCTGGATCCTCTGCTCATGGTCTCAGAAGGCTGAAGACGAGGTGCTGGCCAGGATATACTCTCATCTGGAGGTCTGACTGGTACAGAATCTGCTTCCAAGCTCACTCACGATATTGACAGAAATCATGTCCTTGTGTCTGAATTGAGGGCTTCAGTTTCTAGTTATTGGTCCAAGGCCAACCTCGGGTCCTAGGGGCTGCCCGCAGTTCATTGCTCTGCAGGCCCCTCCAGAAGCTGTTCACAACGTGACTGCCTGCTCCTTCAAGCACCAGAAGTGAGAATCGCTCAAGTGCATGTCAAGACGACAACTATGTACACGCAACTAACACAGACACACACGCAGCCTCACAGACACATACACACAGTCTCAGGAATGGCATCCCCTCACCTTTACCCTATAATAGAGTTAAAAGTAAGTCTTAGTTTCTGCCCATACTCAAGGGGTGGGGAATTACATGGGGCATGAACATGGGTCCTCTGTAGGGTCTGTCCAACACGGAGTGTCTAATTTCCTCTCTCTACACTAAAGAGAGCATGCATCTACGAAAAGGGAATGAAAAGAAATGAGATCTGTGTGCTTGTGTGCTTGTGTGCTTGTGTGTGTGTGTGTGTTTAAGGAACTAGCAAAAAACATACTGGAAAATCCAAAAAACTATCTAGGATTTATTCATTGTTTTCATTTTCTCGATTTGAAAGCTAAATAATAGAGTGGAATGTGGTAAAAGGAAAGTAGACACACATGGAAGAAGTTTCAGGAAATTCAACATGTATATATTAGGAATCCCATAGGAAGCATGCAGAGGAAAACTATTAGTAAAAAGACAATTTTTTTTGCTGAAGAAACTCTTCTTTTCCTTAAATGAAAGTTTTTACAGATAATGAACACCCCAGCATCAAAATAATAATTGTGATAATAATACACGCTCTACAGAGACATACTCCTGTAAAAATTTTAAATATTTCTGTGTATAGGCAGGGGGAAAAAGAAAATTACTTATACTCTTATAACTTCTAATAATAAACCAGTCTTGTCTTCAAATATCCTAAACGCTGCAACACAAAAGAACATCATCTACAAAGCTTAGATGGAAATTATATGGGCACCCAAACCATCATTTTTATGATTTATAACTTGTATACCCATACCTATGCTAAAGGAAAATCACTTGAAGATGAACTTCAGGAAGCTGAAAAATAAATCAAAATAATTATTTCAGGGAAAAGGAATTCATAGTGTAAAAAATGGAAGATAGGAAAAAAAACCTACAAAAATTCAAAAGTTAATGTCTAAACAGTTTGAATACGATAATAAAACTAATTGCAAATGTCAAAAAATTCTGACTGGTAGAAAAACAATGTAAAGTAATGTAATAACAATAATAGAAATAATTATCTGCATGAAAAATCCAATTGTTTTAACAAAAACTGAGAGGTGGGTAGAAAAAAAAGGAGGGAATGAAAGTGTGGTGAATTTTTTTATCCCATGGGCTGGGGAGAAACGTCAAATTTGCTGTTAACAACAAAAGATATAAAATAACTAGGAATCAGTATGAAATCTGCAAAATCTGCACAAACTATGTTTCTGTATAAAAGACCCAGAATGCTGAGGAAGTCAATCCTTCCTCCAAATTAATCTACAGATTTGAGGTAATTTCAATAAAATTCCCAACAGGAATTTTTTTAAATAATAAAATAATCCTAAAGTTCATTTGAAAAAATGATCATGTTAGAGTTAAAAGATGAATGAGGGGGACCTGCCTAAGGAAACATCAGTGAACATTAAAAAACAGTGTTTTACTGCTGCAGAGACAGACAGATACATAAAACAGAATGGAACATCTTGAAACAGACCCAAGAATATGATAGTGACATTTCAAATCAAGATGAAATGAATGGTATTGGAGGAAATGACTATTCATTTAGGAAAAAAAAATTAGATTCAGGCCTCAGATAAATTCCAAAGGGATTTAAATTTGTCATAAAAATCACAAAATAGCAGAAAATACATGTTAAAAAAATCTGTACCATATGAGAATCAGGACACCCATCTGAGGATAACACCAAAGGCAAAACTATAGGGGAAAATATTGGTACATTTAACTGTATAAAAACGTTACACTACCGGTGGTCAGAAAATAACATAGAAAACCTAAAGTGCTAACAGTAAGTTGAGAAAATGTGGAGGCTAAAATAGAAAAGCAGAGCTTTGACAAATTGATACCAAAATAATTAAAGCCTCAATGGAGAAATGAGCAAAGGAACAGGGCATTCACCAAGATGAATCACAAATTCCTAACAAACCCGTAATATTCAAAGATGCAAAATTTAGCCCAGTAACACATCCACCCCTGTCACCCATAGAGTAGAAAATATTCAAGGTAGTTAGAAGGACAGATGCTTCCTGGAGAGGATAAAGGTGCAGGGACAGAGCATCTCAGGCACTGCCACTGGCAGGGTGAATTGATACAATTTTTCTGGAAGACATTTTGGCAAGAGAAATAAAAAGCAATTTCACTCCTGTCAGTTTTCCCCAAGAAAATGATCATGGGCACACAGAGTTAGCTAAAGTGATGTTCTTCAAAGGGATATTTATAAGAACAAAAATGTACTGGTTAAGGAAAAGCCTAGACAATCAATAGCATAGGGACTGCTTAAACAATGACTCTGAGAGAGAGCTTCACAATATATTACGAGACAAGTGTTACAAGGCAGTTATGTCATATATCTCCTTTTTTTAAATCACAAAGTACATTTGCATGGAAAAACACAATAGAAGTGTATCTTGCTTCAGTGAGCACCAAATGTTTTCTCCATACAGTGGTTGTAAGTGTCCAAACCTCAACAATGTTAACAAAAACAGCTCTGAGGTATAAAGAAAGCATCCCGCCCGCCCTTCTCCCACCTAACTGCGGAGTGGGGTCTTTGGTGAGTATCGCCTCCTTTTGCATTCATCATTCTGAACACGGGGGTGAATTTACAAGGAGCAGGAAAGATCGTGGGTGTACTCAGGAAATCCAGAGTGACCTACCCTCTAATTCACGGGAGTGCCACCTGGCCATTAATCCAACCTCACTCTGATTACTCAGCATATGGCGAAACTATTCCAAAGACATCGTGACCAAGAAAATGTACAGTTTGTGAAAGCTGCATGGATGGGTCATGCTTGGCTGGTAACACCAACTGGCAGAATGAGTGCAATTTTTAAAATATGAAATACAAATTTTTATCAAAGGAGAAGTAAAACATTATAGCTTTAGGTTCATTAAACCCGGCTCACATTCTGGGATTCCAAAAATACAGCACTGGCTATTTAAACTTGCAGCTTGACGAAACTGCCCGGAATCAAGCCCTGGAGACCGGGGCGAGGCGCACGCAGGGCTGTCCGCTCCCCTCTGCTGGGCTCTAGTGGACCCGGAAAACTCCTTCCTCCTCCCCACCCTGGGGAAATAGGTGGCAGCAGCAGGGGCTGTGCAGGTTCATCCTGGCTGGGGCTGGCCGGTTCCCCTTGCCGTCGCTGGGATGCCCCAGTCCACCCCCCAGGACCGTGCCCTGCTCCTCTCACCGAGGAACCAGTGAGTGGGGCGCCCTTCCAGTGTGGCCCACACTGCCTCTTGGGGACCAGCACCCTGGGGTGTGGGTCAGTGTGGGCTCCAGAGGCAGGCATAACTGCAGGCTGCTGCCATTTCTGAGCCCTCCCACCCTCAGCAGTGGGTGGTCCTTCGAGCATTCCCTACCTCCCAGAATCCCTATGAGCTGACCGCTCAGTGCACGTGCTTGGCCCCGGATAAGGGAACCACAGATGGGTCCCATGATGACCA
Organism: Lagenorhynchus albirostris; assembly: GCF_949774975.1. Classification (NCBI taxonomy): domain Eukaryota; kingdom Metazoa; phylum Chordata; class Mammalia; order Artiodactyla; family Delphinidae; genus Lagenorhynchus; species Lagenorhynchus albirostris. The sequence continues at coordinate 80,209,962 of NC_083110.1, read as the reverse complement.
TAAACTGCCGTAGGCGTCGGGAGAGGAAGGCTATCACGCACAAAGGAGGGCAAGCGCTGCGGGGTTCCGGGGAGCTCCCTGGCTCCTTCTTTCCTCCTGCATCCCGAAAGCTTCCTGCGCTCCATCAATTGTCCCAGTGTACTGCCTGCCTCGTCTGTTGTCTGCTTCTCCCTCTCCTCTCTCCTTTTCCTCTTCTGATGCGCAGCTCTCCCAGCTCAAACGCCTTCCCCAAGTGAACTGGGGCTCCCATCTGGGCTCTGGACTTTCCTTCAACACCAAAGCCCTGGCAGGCCCTTCGCCCCAGGCATCCGCACAGCCCACCACCTCCAGATGGCCTGGACTCCCCTCCGCACACCCCCGCTCTCAGAAGTCTCAGAGTTTATCCTTTTCCCACTGAATTAATAAAGGAAAATGAAGACCATTTTAAGATGCATTTTTTAATAAAAGATATATTTTGCCTCAAGTCTAGAGTTTAGCTGTAGATATTGATTCTACTCATGAGCCAAATGGAAATTATATTTATCCTGCTCGCAACAACATACTCATTATTTTTTATTGATCAACAGAATTCAGGTTTCCGTGAGATAGAAAACCGCTTCGCCAATATAATCGGAACAGCAGCATTTAAAATTAGCCTTGTGAATAAATGGAAACATGTTGCCAAATAATGAAAATTGTTTTTGCTCTTCTGCTCTCCTTTGGGTGGCCCTGGTGACAGGGAGTGACACCATCAGCCTTCCTTTACATCTGTCAGCCTCCAGATCCTTCCTCCTCACTCTTTTTTTGAAATTAGACAACTGGCTATTTTTATACCAAGTTTCTTTTCTTTTTTGCGGGGGTGGAGAGGAGGAGGGAGGGGGGAGCTATCATTAAAGAAAATTAGCCGTGATGGTACAAGGCAAGCTTTGCAATACAGCGTTCCAGTGGCAATAAAAGATTTCTCCATTGAGAACAAGTTTCTATTCACCTAGAACTGATCTTATAATTCAAACACACTCTGGCTGTGAAATCTCGCCAGCAAAGTCCTTATGAACGATATCATCTTAAATGCAGGCAGTGAAAACTTGGGCGATATTGCTAATAACACCGCTGCATTAATTAATCGCTATATAATTTGCAAAATAAAAAGAACATTGGGAACAAAGCGATATAATATTTACCAGTGCTGAAAATTAGAAATAAATATTCAACATGCCCTTTTTGAGTCATACAAGCAAGCAGTTTTGAATAATAAGGCAGGACAAAGTCTTTTACATGGGAAAAGCTAATGATTTCTGCATTTTGCTGCTGGTGAGGAATTGAAGGATGGTTGATTTGAATCTTCCTTCAATCTCCCATCAATAAAACACAGACAAGGCAGAGGCGAAAGCTGATCTGGGAGAGTCATGCTTTTATAATTGCTTTTTACCCTCAGGCATTTGAAATCCAGAGGGTCAGGAGTCCTTGTGAGAAAGGGAGTGTAGCCAAGAGGCCCAGTCAATGTTTGTGAGGCTCAGGTCTAATTTGAGGAAAGAGAACACTTCGTGGCACTTTATAATGTTATAACCTAATTAAAGATGGATCCATGTAAAATATTTATGCAAACTTTACCAAACCTGAAGATTTTAATCTCATTTGAGAGGTTAGCTGACTTGCGGGACCAAAAACAATTCCTAAACAAGCTTCTGGACCAGGAATCTGGAAGGCAAATTATTAAAAAAAAAAAAAAAAATAGGTATTGCAAAATTTTCACTCTTTTGGGTACCTATGATTCATTTTAATTAGGGCGACCTAATCTCATGCTGCAGTTCTGACTGCTTGGTTACTGGGTAAGTCCAGATTGCTTTATTCAAGTATGCCGTAACCTCTTTTTTTTTTTTTTTTCTTTTCCTATTTTACTCCATGATGAGAAATTGAAGGGGAAATTTGCATTTCTTAGGGTTTTGCATCTGCTGCTATAAGCCTACCTGGGGCTGGTTCAGCCCAGAGCCCCACCCTGGAGGTCTTTAGTAAGTGTGCAGCCGGGTAAGCAGGAAGCAAGCCACTCGGCCAGAAAAAATGAGTGAACAAAACCTAGTGTGACAAGAGCACCGCGATCCAGGGTCTCACCCTCACTCAATGTCTGACCCATCATATTGCAAATGAATATTTCACTGGGACTCCAGGTGAGGCCGTTCAGATAAAAGCCTTTCCAGGGCTGCCTTGTTTTCATCCTTTTACCTAATAGATAAAATAATAATGAGTAACAGGTAAATAATAGGTAAAAAAAAAATGTAATGAGATCAAAATCTAAGTAAACACAGTGACAACGCAAATGTGCTTTCAAGCACCTGTTGTTTGCTGAACCCAACCTCACAGAAGTACTAGGTTCCCCATCTGGGCAAGACTTGCTCCTCTGATATCAGTTTCGAGGCTGGCATCCACTGGTACCATCATGGACAGCACCTCCAGCAGCCTAAGGTCCACCCACTTGCTGGGCCAGCATGTAGGGCAGACGCCTGTCTTCCCTAAGATGGGGTTTGCAGGCCCCAAACGGACCCGCCCCTTTGGCTGGCCAGTGGCCTGACGTAGACTCGGAAGCGCGTCCTCTGTCTGACTCAGGAGAGGCCTGGCTCCTCTGAGGCCAGAGGGAGACTGGCCGTAATCCCAGGAGAGGCTCCCCCACCAGGAGAGGCTCACACAGGTTTGAGGCAGCTTCACAGAATCGGGGGCTTTGTGGGCCAGTACCTCAGAGATCATCCTGGACAGAACTTTTTTTTTATTTAGTAAAAATATATATAACATCAAATTGGACAAATTAACCATTTTAAATGTACAATGCATGGCATTAATTACATTCACAATGTTATGCAACCATCACCACTTTCTATTTCCAAAACGTTTCCATCACCCCAAACAGAAATTGTAACAATTAAGGAATAACTCCAGATTCCACCCCCCCCAGCTCCCAGCCCCTCGCAGCCTCCAATCTGCTTTCTGCTCTATGAATTCTGGGCTCATACTTTTCATGGCTCAAGTTTCCTCTTCCAGAGTGTTCTTGGCAAAGACAGGGAGGGAAGGTAGCTGAGAAGGTGCCCGTCATGGAGGAGGCAGGGTTGGGGGCCAGCAGAGAAGAAGGATGGAGGGAGGAATACCCAGGATCCAGGAGCACTGAGGCCACTGGAGGAAGGGGCTGCCCAGGGCCAACACGGGGCAAAAGATGGACAAAATTCCAGCCTCAAGGCCAAGCTAGGAAGGACCTGGCTAGGGGTCTAAAGGGATAAAGGAAGAGGCACTTCTCAGATATGTACCTCTCTTTAGGACCACAGAAGTGAGAACTTTCAGTAATGCATCACCCAAGCATCCAGGCTGAGCCATTGGGCTGCAATCACCTGTCAGGTGAGATGGTCAAGTCTGGAGAAGGCCAGAGGCCGCCCACAGCAAGGTCTGTCCCATGCCAGACTTCCAGCTCCTGGCTGGAGAAAACGTTTTCTGGGTATCTGGCAACAGTTCTCTGGGCCGAATCCTTCAGCGAGTGTCATGGAGATTCAGTTTAACTCTGCTTAGGAGACTAGAGGTTCTGAAAGCAAATGAGGAAAATTTCCAAATAAAGATGGAATAAATGAATTAATTTCCATTAAGTTCACATTTAGAATCCGGGCAGGCAAGCACCGAAGGCCACCTGGGTCCATGTCTTGTCAGCACCTGCGTGACCTCTCTCAGCTTTAGAAGCACCTGACCCCTTCCTGCCTGGGGAAGTACCACCCATGTAATTAGGTGACACTTTCCAAGCAAAGTAGACTTTTCTGTCGGGCTCCGCATCGTGAAGCTGGATGTGTGAGAAAATGGCTCTAATACGTCTTATTTTAGAACTACATCTGACCCATTCTAAGGGTCCCCAGTGCCCCATAAAATGCTCGCCTCCTAAGGAAGAACTTAATGAGAGTCGGTCATAAATCACCGTATTTAACAGTTACGTTTGTTTACTCGGCACCTGACTTAAAACTGTTGGTTGACCTTGTTTGTCATGAGCTGAGATGGGTGGGGTTTACTTAGTGATGCCCAGCACGCCAGCCAACCGTCCCCACTCCCACCCCTGAGACAACCCCCCAGTCTGATTGGGGAAGCAAGAATGGACTCTCCTAGCAAACCTCAAGCCCACTGCTGCGTTTGCTCCTTCCCCAAGGACGGATGGAATGAAGTCCAAGGGCCAAAGCCAGATGGTTGCTGTATGTTTCAAACAGCAACCCCGAAGCCGGAGACTTAAGAAAAGCAAGTAAGAATAAGCATGCCAAGCTTTTCCATGTACATTCTGAAAAAGGGGGAATATACCTCTTGAGTTTTAATTCTCTGGGATGGCTTTTCTGAAGACAACCCTTCATATGTGAAAACACAGCAGGATTGCCTTGGAAGGAGAGAAAGGGACACCGGTGACAACTTGACAACGCTGATAGCAATTTGCTTTGTTCGTCCATTCACTCTGCCAGGGGAGACCCACTGGGTGCCTCTGCAGGCCGGGCCTTGGGGGATGGGGGCAGCTCCCGAGCAGACTGCCTGCCGGTGGAGGTAAACCTGTCCATCAGCATCAGTGACATTTCCCTCGTGTCTTGAATGGAGCGTTCCTTGAATGATGAAAGGAAAACAAAATGACTTCCGGACTTCATAGTTCTGGCCTAAAGAAAGCTACTTTTATTAGTCATTTTAGGAATATCTTTCATTCGAATCTGAAGGATAATGTTTTGAACCTCATTCTGAAGGGGAAAAACAGGAGGCCGCCCAGCCCTGAGGCACAGCCAAAGGAGTGGCCCAGGCGTAAAGGAGTTTCCCTGGATGCTGGCGGCAGAGTACAAGCCCCCATCCTCTCGGGTAAAGACGAGCCCATCACGGGTGAATTTTCATTTTTCATAATTATAACACGTCTTGCACTGAAAATGACCATCTACCATCCACGCTGACAATATGAGGTAGTGGTATGATGTCAGGAGCCTCCTTGAGCTGGATTTTCTTACTCGAGGAAAGCTGACCTGCACGTTCCCCTTTCCAGAGAGGCCCCGTTGGCCCATGAATTTGGAAAAAGCTACCAGTCTCTTCCCTAGGACTTCCCAGGGCTCCCCGGCACCCACGTGCCCTGTCCATCTTGGAGAGAGAGCTGGGTGAGCACCTACCAGGAGGACGTCCTCAGACCGCACCCCAAATTGCGTGGACCCTCGGTGAGAAGCCTTTGCTTCCTCGCATCTGAAATCAGGGAGTCCGCTGCTGCAAGCGTGTCGGAGGGCACCTCTCTGAGCAGTAACGTGTCACCATTTTTATCGCCAGAAAGTGTCAGACAACTGTCTCTGTAGTGAGTGAGGCCGCCGGTGAATTTGCACTTGGTTTCTACCGGCTCTGAGCCTTCTCATTTTCACACTTCTCAGCTACTAAAGATGTGCTCTGGAGCAGAAGTTAAAACACGATATGGATACTCCAAAGTGGGATATCAGCAGCTGATAAAGCTTCCTGTGTTCATCTGTGTGGTGGGTTAAGAACAGATTCTGTTGCCAAGAAGCGTGTCTTCATGATCCTGGAATAAATTACTCCAAAGCAGTGCTTATATTCAACTTAGTGACTCACCCTCATACTAACTATGTGAGCAGAGGAGAAGACATCATCAAAATTCAGAGGAGAGGCCAAAAGGAGGGGTGAGCAATAAATGAAAAAATACATAAACAAGGGAAGTTGGATGCCCCAGGAAAAGAGCTCTGTGCTGTCTTGAAGAAAAGCGTTTTAAGTAAAAGTAATGTTATTTATACTACCATTTTCAAATAAGGAGCCCAATCTAGGAATCAAAGATTTTTTCTTGCTGTGTCCACTTGGGAGAATATTTTCAATAGCTCTATGTCTAAGGTTCTATTTTAAAAATGTGAACGTATAATCCAAATAACACCCTGCTGTTCATTAAAAAATAAATCACAACCAGCTGCTGATCTGTACCCATATCAGGTCTGGCAAAACTTTACATGAGACCTCGGGAAAAAAAAAAAAAAACAACTTCCTCATGCACTGATACGATCTGTAGAATATATAACATTCACTTAAAGCCATCTGTACCAACATGAAAATTTAACTCTCTCGGAAGGGAATCAATCAAATGCTGGTATTAAAATTAGAATTCCGTGTAGGAGATATAGATTAATACTCTCAAAAATAATCAAAACTAAACAGAAATTCCTAGAGGAGAGATATTTATTTCCTGACTCTTCAGACGCGATGAGATTTTTGGAAAAAATAGGACCTTTCACAAAGTGATTATTATACCAGGGCCGTCACATTTTACTAACACGAATTCATAAGGTGACCCCAGAGATCAACAATAAAACACAATTTTATAATGGGCTGAAATAGGCGGAAAGTTTCAGCATCCACGTCCTCTAGCCAAAGAGCTTCCCCTCGGTTCCGCCGTTCCAGGGATGGCTCCCTGGATGGCCTCAGTTCCAGGCCCCGTTAAGACGAGATGCCGTCGGGGCGCCTGAAATTGCGTGGCATTCTCGATAGAGGAGATAAGGTCCTTGCCCTTTCACAACTGTCTTGGCTTTTATACTGGCTCTCTCAGGCCCCCTCCCAGTCTGTAAAATGGAGGTAAATTAAACCGATTACGAACTAGGCAGGAGTCGAAACACTTTGCCAAATTGGAGCGCCAGCTTCCGAAGCCCTTGCCGGCTACCTTCCCTTCCTGAGGCAATCAGCGGCCGCCTGTCTCCTTCAGCTGCCCTTGCCACTTCAGGGTGTGTCTGGAAACAGCTTTGCAGATGGCCTCGTAGGTTTTACCGGAAATATTACTTAAACATTGAAAAGGATCACATTTCTCGTGTTAGGAATTACAAATCTGGATTTCATTTTCTCTCTCGCTTTTTTTTTCCCCCACCCAACCCTGGGAAAAAATGTAACTATTATATATGAGATGCAGGAAGCATTGGGGAATTTTTTTAATACACCCCTAGCGCTCACTCATTCTCTCACTCTTTATGTATACTTACACCCATGCATAGAAAATCTGTTTGCATGTAGTATAGAAATACACACAGACTCACAATCCTGTTATTTCATTTATAAGTAAACGCAAGTGCACAGGAGGAAGAAACTCGTGAAAACGGAGAGGACTGTGTCTTCTCTTTTTTTTCCCTCTTTTTTTAATCTTCTGTAGCGCAAGAAAAAAAATTCATCGCGCAGCTCACTTGGATAACTAAAACATGAACTGTTTCTCTCACACCGGCTTCTCTTTATGCATTTTATTCAGATTCATGGAGATCAGGGGAATTCCTATTGTTGAGAAAATGATTAGCATCAATAAACAATTAAGATAGTAGCGGGGAAGGTGAGTTTGATGGAAGCTATCCTGTGTCACGGGCGTCTTCCACACTCCTCGTGGTGGGCAAATGGGAGAAATTGTGAAATCAACGTTCCACAGGGAAAGGCAGTTCCCCTAGTCTTTATTAAATGCCCGCTTCCCAATTTTAGAAAACGTTTCCCCAGAAGGGAGTTCACCGACACAGCCGGAGCTCCAGCTGAACTCAAGAATGTGATCAGAACCACGGGGACGGATGCGAAGGCTGTGTTCTCCTCCCTGAATATGGGGGGGCCTCTGGAGGTCCCCCCACCTCGGGCCACACTGCAGGTGGCCTCAGAGGGACCCAGCCCGGCTGAGATTAGGGAGCTCCATCGCCTGCACTCGGAAATCTGCAGCTACAGTTTGCATTTTAATATTTCTAAAGCGAGCCCAGACAGGGAGAAAGTGACCCAGCCAGGTAGAGACATCGTCCCTTCAACGCAGGGTCGGGAGGCGTCCCTAAACGCCACTCCCATCTACGCGGCAGCCATGTTGTGTGCCCAGCTGTGAATATGGTGCTGGAGGAGGACAGGGTCAAGGTCAGCTTCTTCTTAGACTTGCAGCCCTTCCCTGGAACGTCAAGGGCGAGGCTCCAGCAATGCCGGGCACCACACCGTGCCGGAGTCTGCAGGGTGTTTGCACTGCCCGGCTGGAGGGTTTTCCCTCTGGGTTGAAACACAGTAAACAAGGCTCCAGGCAGCACCCCAGCAATGTCCTGCCAGCCCCCGGCCCCCCGCCCTCACCTCCGCGGCACAGACGCCTCTCCTGCCATCTGGAGCCGCCTCCCCGTGCCTCCCCTCATTAACTCCCCATCTCATGTCATACTTCCTCAAAAGGTCTCTCTTCTCCTCTGTCTCTCTCACACCCCGGCCTGATACATGTTTGCCTTATCACGTGTACCATCCTCGGAGGGCCCAGGGGACCCCAGAACCCAGAGGTGCAGGGGAGCCAGGACCCCGGAGCTGGCCTTCCTGGGAGGTGAGAGGCCTGGCCACCCCTACACTGCCGCCCCTACCCTTCCTTCAGCACGTGGTCTCCTCTGGCCGAGAGGGGCAGGCGGGGGCGAGGAGGGACCCCAGCAGAGCACTGGCAGCCGACAGCACGGGCCCAGCAGCTGCACGGGAAGGTGGGCATCCACCCCGGGGGCATCGCTTCGGCTGTGGGAGCCCCTCCGAGCCTCCACTCCCTGCCCTATTAGAGAGACAGATGGCGATCCCAGTGACATCCTTCGAGACAGCTCCCCAAGGGCAGAGACCACTCCTGCCAGCCTGGCTCTCGGTGGAGACACGGGGTCAATACTCGGAGAGAGGAGAGACGCTAGGCCGGGGCGGGGGGCCCGGGAGGAGGGCGCCTAGAGGCACAGGCCGGGCCCTGGGATTGTCCCACCTGCGGCAGGGGCCCGCCCTCTGGAAACCCATTCCGTGCTAACACGTGTACTCTGCCCCTTCCAGAATCAAGCAGCACAGACCCTAAAATGGGGAAAACGTGGCGCTTCGTGGGACCCTCGGCCAGGCCTGGGGATGGGGCAGAACAGCACGATCACCTCGACTGCAAAGGGGAACTGCCGGGACTCGCACCCACTCCCACCCTGCAGAGACCGCTGTGCTGATGCCCTAACCCCATCCCAGAGCCGCCGGCCCCCCGGACACCCGCCCCTCCGAGGGAACCGACACTGCTGGAGCCGGGGCCCACTCCTGGGGCTGTGGGGTGCCTGACTTACCTCCTAGAACATCCCAAGCCCTCCTGCAAGCAACTCCCACACGGCCCTGACGGGCCTCCACGGACACAGCCAAAGGAAGGGCGGGTGCGCCTGCGGCCTGGCACCTGGGAGAGAAGCAAACAGATTTAGGAAGCCAGGTGCCAAGGTCTGAAGCAATTAGAGGAGTCAAGTGAAAGATCACTGCTGGGGGTGAGACATCTGGGCCTTTCTAAAAGAAAGGTGGAACTGTAACAATGATCCCAAACACTCAATATCTTCAACATGGCTTTGTTCATAAACAGAAATGATAGATTTGGGGAAATGAGCTACATCTGCACCTAAACTTGACACACGCTAATTGGCAAAACTCAAAGAACCACAGTGCAGGCCAGAATTGCCGTCGTATATATTAAATACATACGAGTATATATGTAGGTATATGTGTATATATACATACATGGCACATGCTAAATGCTAACTAAATAATTCCGGAATGAATGAACAAAAGAGGGAATGAACATCTGCTTATAAAGCCGTCAGGCTGGATTTAATGCCACGGCTTCACTACTTCATGTTAATTTCCCTACTTGCGTGGCAAACGCAAATAGTCATTTGTTCCTTCTTCTCCTCTGTTCTCCTGAAAGCCTCCTTGGAGCTCACTGAGGTGTTTTGTTTTATACGTTCATGACAGTTTCACGGAATGAAGGCAGGGCCAGGCCAGGTTCTTCCCAAAGCAAGGCTCTGCCCGTTGGGCTGTGGAGGCCCAGGAGGGAGCATGCCTCCCTGGTGGCCAGCTGCAGCCAGCCCTTCGTCCGGGAAAGGCAGCAGCACAGAGAAGGAGCACCCACGCTCCACTTCAGACACCCTGGATTTTCTCTGAGCCAAAACCTCGGCGTTGCTTCTGAAACTTACCTGTGGATCCAGGGAGGGGCAAGCCGAGGATGGACCAAAAGTCAGAGCCAGATCAGCAATCCGGAGGTCAGAGGTGTTCTTAAGAAAGTGGCTTGTCTGAAATATAAATGAAGGGATACCAGGGTCCTCTCCTCCGGCATTAGCTGCCCAGCCCCTAAGGGCCATCACTGCACAGTTTAGACTCAGCCCAGAGGATCTTCATAGCTGTAGTAGAATGCTTCCATCCTTCAAGCAGAATTCCCCCCAGTGGTGGAAGTGTCCCTTACGCTGCTGGAAGTGGGTGCTCCCCAAGATTGGGCAAAAGACTGACTCACAGCAGTCCTGCTCCAGAGAGGAAAGGGGAGCCCACCGCACTGTCCCACGGGAGGAGGTGCCCAAGGCCCCCCAGCCCTTCCTGGTCGTGCCCGTCATGCCGTTCTCAGATTGCGTGAAAGCCACAAATCTTACATGAAGATGCTAAGACTTAGTTTTCCGTGGACGTGGCCAGGAGTTGCGATGGAGACAGAGGTCAGTATGTGGGCAAAATCAGAATCAGAGCCATCTAGAAGAAATGCTGCCTGTGCTCCAGTGTGCCCAGGAAAGACAGCCTCGTGCCAACCTTCTGGATCATTCTTTGTTGTTTATTCCAGCAGGTCTGATACCCCAGCTCTGAGATCCGTGTTTGGAAGCACATCTTACCACCGGTCCCCCCGCTGTCGGTAAGTCGGCGTGCGCTCCTGTTTTCTTGGCTCCGGGCACTCTGGGTGCCAGAGATGGGAGAGGACTCTCTCTGACACCTTTGGAGCATCCCCCCATCTCCCACCCCTGCACACCAGGTATGCAGCACATGACTCAGCAAGCTCTGCTCCTCAGAGACAGGGGCAGGACCACAGCCTGGGCGTCACGCGCACCCACGTCCTGAGACCGCACGCATCTGCCGTCAGGAGGAGGCTCTTCCTTGGCTGGGCTCAGCCTGTCCTCTCGATGGTGCAGGCTTCTCCTGGAGGCTGCAACTCTGTTCCGCTTTGGGCCGTTTGCCTCCAGATGGTATGAGGCTGTAGCTGTGAAGAAGGAATTCCTCCATAAAGACAGAGGAAGGCGTACAGCATGGTTCGTTACGGGGTCTTTTGCCGGTGACAAATTCATGGGGTTTGTCTAGACTTGTGGCTAAGGGCACACAACCCCGCCCTCCCCAAGCTGCTCAGAGGCATCCTGGTGGGTGCCGGACTGGGAGAGGGGCGTGTGCAGGGGGAACAGCCCATGCGGCCAGTGACAAGGGCAAAATCCAGCCACAACTCAGCCACTTCCCGGGGCAGCAGCAGTTTAGACTGTAGGTCAGATTTTGTCGGAAATGTTTATATTGAGTGAAAGGAGGCCTTAAAAAACAGATTGAAAAGATTTCCCTCCCCTCTAAAACAAGAGCCTTCTTCCCCGAAAACGAGCAATTAGTGGAGAGTTTGATAATGTCGGTATTTCTCTGCAAGTGCTGGGATGGGAAAATGCCTTGATATAAAATAACTTATTGAAAAGAGCACAAACACTATTATTCACAGTAGCATGTTTGTCTTTGGGAAGAAAAAAAAAATCTCTTTCGGTTTCATCATTTTTACAGCCTTCCCCAGCTCCCCGAGTTCTTTTAAATACAAAAAAAATGCTAATCTGTCTCATTAATAATGATAGGCTGCAGTCTCAGAATATTCTCTAATAATGATCATTAGCTCCTCTGTGGTTTTTGTCACTCTGATATTAATGTGAGATTGGGATTAGCCGGGCTTTCCATTTCTAAGTAAGCCAAACAAATTTGAAGAACAAATTTTGTTTTTATCTGAGGGAGCCTATTCACCATTGCACGGGCAACACAGGGAACTGGGCAGGGAGAGGAGGTGGGCAGCAGAGCGGGCCGGCTTTGCGGGCCCGTCTTTGTGTCTGCGACAGGCTCCTGGCACCGGCTCTGGCAGGCCCTGCCGGCTGCCTCGCGCAGTGCTCACCCAGGGGACGGCAAGGAGGCACCGCCCTGGACGGCTCGCCAAAGGGACACTGACCGCCGCCCCTGCCCACCCCCGCTGCTCCCCGACAGCCCGTTTCCTCTGTGCCCCGACACATGGTTGGTCCTCACCAGAGCCCCATCCTCCCGGCTTCGTGTGGAAGAATGCAGGCGGCTCGGCCCCTCCCGCGCTCAGCTCTCTGCTTGGCACCGGCCGCGCTCAGCTGGGACTTCACTAAGGATCTCGCTTTCCTGGGCAAACACAGCTTCACCTGCCCTCCAGATCCCTCTCTCCTCCTTCCCCCTCTCCGCCCTCCCCGCTGAGCTATGTTAATCAGGTGGGGGACACAAGGTAACATTGAAGTAATTCAGCCAATTAGGCCCTGAATTGTTTGCATCCAACAGCATTTTGTATTTCTGCAAATGTGTGAAATGCAAAATGTGCCCTCCAGCAAAAACGACAGCAGCCATGTACTGGCGGCATGTCAACAGATCCTGGGAACGGGCGGCCCTGACGGCTAATAGCGACGCCTGCATATGCTCAGGAAGGCTGGCCTTCTTTATGTGCACCCCTCTCTGCGAGGGGAGACAGAGCTGGGGGTCTTGGTGGCAGATGGGCAAGGGTAACAGGGATTGGCTAATCCCAGATCTGCATTCTCTTCTCCACGTAGCAACTGGGGAAAGATGGGGCCAGCTGTCAAATGGAAGACTTTCATGGTCCCTTGCACACAACAGCTGCACACGCCCTGCCTGCTTGGTTCTAAATTATTAAACATCTTTTTAGTTTGTTCCAGCTGCAGGCATCAGTGTGTTTATGCAGCCTTTGTGCATTTTACGTATGATTCCTTCTCCCCTCCTCTCATCAAAATGCTGTTTGTAAAAGTCATTATCCCATCTGTGCCCCAGTTTGGCCAAAGACAAATCCGATGCCATTCTCCTTCCAGGACAATTTGGGAGTTGAAACTGACGGCTGTGACTCGAGACTTTGGGGGTTTGCCGCACTCTCCCTGCCACCTGTAAGAGGTGGTGTCATCTCGACAGCTTAAGGGCACCGAGGCATCACGGGGTCCCTTCGAGTAAGATTTCATTGTGGCGCATTTATGGCTTTAGAGCAAACACACAGGCAGGAAAAACGAAACCTGGCCCCCGTCTCTGTGGGTCTCAGAGGTTTCAGGAAGTAAGGGCGATGGGGAGTCTTCTCTAAATCCTGGCTCCCTGGCAGCTCCGGTCCGTGAAGATTTCAACAGCAGTCTTAACAGTTGTGATTATTTTCCGTCGACGTGAATATTCACAAACAGATATCAAGTGCTGCTGCTTCCAGGGGCTTCTTTGACAGAGAAGCCACAGGCGCTGGCCTCCTGGACGGGCCGGAACCTTCTGGGAAGAGCGGATGTGAGAAACACGCCCCTGGCAGGACGCACGCAGCCTGACCTGATGTGTTCATTACATCCCCGAACCTAGAAAGGATTTGTTGGAAGTGGCTGCTTCCTGCAGGATACAGGAGTGGCCGCCAGAGCCAGCTCAAAATGAAAGTCACAGCAACAGTTGCTTTGTTTGTAGCCAAGATGAAAACTCCTTTGTCCAAAGCTCGCTGTGCCCTCCTGCTCCCGGGGTCTGGGCCCGGCTTGGCGCTCTGTCCTCCTCTCGCTTCCAGGAGCCCGGAGCCACCGATGCTGCTGCAAAGGCCCCCAGCCCCCCGCCGCGGGGCAGCTCCTTCCCTGGCCGGGTGCGCCCCGGCCGCTCACCCACCTGCAGAGTCCCTCCCTGGTCCTACTAGGATGCCGCTGGTTTATTTTTAATGTGACCACACGTGCTTCCAGTGGGTTTCATAGCGGCATCTGAATATTTTATTTCCCAGAGAGTCTTTCTCAGTTATTGCCCACAGTCCTTCCTCCCCCTTTTGCGATCCTGGGTACAAGCAACAAAGTGCCAGGCGTGGCTCTCCTCCCCCGGCAGATAGGTGTCTTCCCCAGAGCCTCCAAATTGATACCAGACACACCTCCAAACTGGGGCGTCGGGGAGAGACCCCCAGACGCTGGAACCCTCCCAAACTCCGGCCATGCTTGCTAAGGAGATGCCAGAAGTGCTAGAGAGAGGCCAGAGCGGGGACAGCAGTGTCCGCTCAGGGCAGGGTCACCCTCCAAGCCCGGGAGACAGAGAGAATGACCGTGGGAACCACCGGGACGCAGTTATGGACAAGACAGCAAACAGGGGCTTTTGGGATTTCCAAGGGTCCCCAGAAATGTCATCTCTCCCCGTCTCCGGAAATACCCCACTGCCAAGGCCGGGTCAGGGGCACCGTGTTCAAGGTACCTCAGCAAAATCGTCCTTTCCCTGGAGGAGAGGAACGGCGGGGCACAGCAGCCTTTTTCACTGTTTAGTTTGTGTTTTGTGATCTTAAAAGGCGAGCTGCCCTGTGGCCTTCTGCGGGACAGGGCTGCACTCCCAGGATGGGGCCGCCCTCTGGCGTGACCCTCACACGTCGCTTAGTGGGGACGGAGTTTGCTCAGCACCACCTCCATGAAGTCCTAAGCATTTAGCGGACTTCGCTTCCTCTAACGGCAGCTGGTAACGGTCTCCAAAGACAGTGAGGAAACCGAAGTTTCCAGGGAGTGGAATCAGCCTCGGCTAATTGCGGGGACAGTGCTTTCCGTCGTTTATGAGGTGCGTGATGAGGCAGCCCATGGCCTCAGCAGGGTCCGGCTCCCCAGGCAGGGCAGGGAGGGAGGAAGGATTGCCCTGTCCCCAGGGCTGGGGGCACAGGAATAACCGGCTTCACACTCGACAAATGACTCTTTTGTTTTACTCCATTTTTAATTAGCCTCCTTTTTAATGACCGAAGTTAATAAGTGTCAAAAGGTGCGAAACACAGCGTGGCTTTATTTTTAAAGTAGGAATTTGCCTTTCATCTCCGAGGCCCTGAGTGAGTCTCAGCTGCAAGGGCACAGCTCCGAGTGGCTTTGTCATCTCATACCTGAGGTCCCTGGCCTGCCACCCAGAGGGCAGCTGGGGGCCACTGGGATGGGGCAGCGACCTCAGGGCCTCCAGTAGCCGCCCAGCATCTGGGCACAATCCAGTGAAAGCCCTCACCTGTCGTATGTCCTGGAGCTGCCCCCATTCCCCGAGTCCCTCCAGCCGCCCTAGGAGTAAGTTGGGGCCACCATCCTTGAAGCTGCAGTGCTGAGAAGCAGGAAGACCCCAGGGGGTGGAGGCGGCTTTTGTCCAGAGGCCCAGAGGAGACGGCACGGCTCACACATTGCCAGGCGATGGGCAAGGTCTGACCTGCAGAGCTGACTTCCTTTGCATCTCCTTCTTCTCCCAGGATCACTCCTCACTTTCCCTCCCTCATTTCCTCTGCTTCCTCCTCAAGGTGCCGGAGGGCCCCAGAACCATGCAAGGGTGGAGCTCACAGACAGGAGAGCAACTGCAGGTTCTAGGACTTCGTAGGGGTGCCTGCCAGCGTGCGAGAACTGTAGGAGCGTGTGTGCCTCCTGTGTGAGTGAGTGTGTGCGTGTGCACGCGCGTTCACCCGCACGTGCTCCAAGCCCTGGTTTCTGATGGGGCCCTAAAGACACGCTCTACTTTGCATACATATAAGCCCCACTCCCTCAGGCTTCTGTAGCAAAAAGCTGCCGCCAAGGGGGTAAGAAACCTCTCTGGTGAGTGACGGCGCCAGGATCCACTTTGAATTCCCTTGGTCTCAGATAGATGCCACAGGTGTGGGAGAGGCAGCTACTATTCCAGGCTGCCCAGGGCACCGCCCCGGGGAGAAAAGTGCTATTAATTTTGTGGCGTTTTATAGCATAAATGCATCCTCCCCGAAGACCAGACTCCAACCATAGCGATCACGTTTGTTTATGATCGGAATGGATAAACAGGAGTCGTCAAGGGGAAGAGCTGACACAGTGATCTAGACACCAAACCACTGGACGGAAATGCGTCATCCATCACACAAGCCCATGTTCAACGATGCCTCCTTTCCTGCTGCAACAAAATCACACAGACACTAAACGTCGGACACGAGTCTACGCCGGCACAGTTATTCCATCCCTCAAAGAGGGTCATGTGAAAACCTCAAGGTCACCAAGGAAAACGTGTTTAGGGGACCTGGTCTGAATGAGCTAGCTGACTCCAGGGGTGGTTTGTAACAACAGGGCAGCGGAGCAAGGTTCTACCTCCAAAGACTTTCTGGCAAACTCCCAAATCACTAGGAATTGCTTGACGCCATTCTATTTTTCATCTAAAAAGTCAAGATGAGCACAAATTTCGAATGGCCCAGAGGAATCCATTGTGATGGGTTATGGATACATGTATGGAAATGCATTTCTAAATCTAGAGATGTGAATAAAAGCAGGCTTGTGGCTCAGGTTGGTTTGTGCAGGTAATTTCCATAAGAATTAATATTCCTGACTTTACCGGAACTAAATAATTAAGGAAGAAAGTATATTACAATAATAAAATTATCAACAGAGTTTTGACAAGCAGTCATGTGCTTGTAAATGAAATTTATTTAGGTGCCACTCAAAACATTGTAATTAAGAGATACTGAATGCATTACCAGATGGTTCCTGCTTAGTATCTATTTCCTTTAGAGAACAAGGGGATTACAATTAGCACTAACTAGCACCCGAAATACCCAATCACCCCCAGCCTCTGAAACAGCACCCCCATATGACATTTCTGTGCTAACAAGTCTGTGCTGTGAAAACTGGTTGCTAAACACAAGTGTAACATACACGCCAGCAATTACTGCTTAAAAATAAACAAAAGGAGAGATAATGATTGTGAACGTGTCAGGGTATTAGAACTACAAATTAAGAAATAAGTTAATAAAAATTCATCCTTATGTAGTGGCTGCTAACTTCTTCCACTGTTCCACAGAGTCACTGAGCAGCTCAATATAGACAGCACGGGACCAGTCAAGACACTATGATCTAGTTCCTTTACATGATTTTCCTGGGATTCCTATTAAAAAAGTAGTTACACGCTATGTGGAGTAGAGCCTCAGAAGTGTAGGCTATGAGAGCCAGAGGGATATAAATTCCTCCTTGCACACAGAACGTCTCTGATCCTCAGAGATGCTGGATGAGTCACCCAAGGTCACAGAGGAGTTGGTAGGTATATGGGTTTGTTTGAGCTGCCTTAACAAAGTACCACAGACTGGGCAGCTTAAACAAAAGAAATTTATTTCCTCACTGTTCTAGAGACCAGAAGTCTGAGATCAAGATGTGGACAGGGTTGGTTTCTTGTGATGCCTCTCTCCTTGCCTTGTAGACAGCCACCTTCTCCCTGTGTCCTCACGTGGTCTTTCTTCTGTGTGTGTCTGTGTCCTCGTCTCCTCTTTTTGTAAAGACACCAGTGATACAGATTAGGGCTCATCCTAAAGACCTCATTTAGCCTTAGCTACTCCTTCAAAGGTCTTCAAAGACCCTATCTCCAAATACGGCCACATTCTGAGGTACTGGGTGTTAGGGTTTCAACATGTGACTTTGCGGGAGACACAATTCAGTCTATAACAGGCGGAAACCCTAGGATCTCAGGGCACCCCAATCTTTGGCTTTGTCTCCTATATCCTATAATTTGAAAGATGCCCAGAAGGCCCCCAACTCCAAATGTCTCTGTCAAAAATCAGTTGTTCTTATCTGGGCCGGCAAGCCTTTATAAGCTCACGTCTTGCAGGACACAGCCCCAGTAGCCACTCACAGTTCAATGAACCCTTTTCCTGTTGTGATGGGGTGGGGAGAAGTAAGGTGGGATTTTAAAACTGTGGTCTGGGCAGGAATTTAGGCACTCACCTTGCTGTCCAGGCAGCTGCAGTGCAGCTCACCAGGTCCTGGAGCAGCAGGTAGGAGGGCTGGGAGGAGGGAGAACAGCAACCCAGGTGAGGTGGGAGGGAGGAGATGGCAACCAGTGCCACCCAGGGGACATTCTAGGAGGGAATCCAAGTGGGCCAGCAGCCTGGCTAGGTAAATAAATTAGCTTCAGTAGAGAGAATTGAGCAAATAAGAAAATATATTAAGGGTAATGGGAGTCAGGTTTTCACTGTCAAAAAAGAGAGAGACAATTATAAAAAAAATAGGGAAGCTAGAGTGTACCCTGAGGCTGGATTGGAATTGGAGGTATTGGTGTAAACACACAGTTTTCATGGATAGGTATAAAAATAAATATAGATGAAGATGCACCTGCATGTACGTACACACATGTTTCCTAGCTCTGTCCACTGAGGGGGCTGGAAGCAGCAACACCCCCCTAACAATGAGCACACCTAGTGCCAGATCTTGGTTTCTAAATACCATTCTTTGCTTTAAAATATCCTGGCCTTCTTTCTTCTTGGAGAAATGGCTAGATTGGGAAAAGAACTAGGTTATCATAGGATATCATTTAAAAGTGCCAGAAAGTAAAGAAGAGCTTGCAGAATGAGGAGGACATATCTAAAGGTCAAAGGTGCAACTTCAAGGGCTCCTAATGGCCAAATCTGGGACAGTTTGAGTAGCAAAATAAATAATAAGAAATTATAACCCACGGCATAAAATGCAGATCAATGAACCCACAGTTACATAAAGAAACAAGCAAATAACTTGGGAGAAGAGAAAACAGTTCTTCTCCTTTGAAAGACAACTGCTAAACGTAGAAGGAAAGGTGGAGGTAGAAAGCCATCGATTGGAAAACATCGTAGCAATAATTCACACAGGCCAGAAACACGCATGGAGGTTAAGTAAGTAAAAGTAAGATAAGGAATGTGTTTCACAAAACCTCAAACATCTCCCATAGCACTTATCCATGAGAAAGGGGGAGAGCAACTGTACAGAGGACAGACCTGGCAGACACCACCTCAATCAGGTCACCATCGTGATTAGAAATGACACAAATCAACACTGTGCACCAGGCTGACAAGGCAACAGCAGGGCTACTGTGATATTCTGGCCAAACAAAACAAAACAGGGGTCTAAGCATGAGAAAGCATTAAATAAACACACATTGAAGGATACTCTGCAAAATGACTCGTCCGTAATCAGCTGAAGTGTTAAGGCCATAAAGGTCAAAGATCAAGTAACCGTTCAAGATTGAAGGAGGCTACACAGGCAGGACACCAGGATGCAGCCCGGACCGTTTGGCCCTAAGAGACCCAATTCAAGGAGAAAGGTGAGTAGGGGGGGGAGGATATGAGAGAGTTATTTGTGCTGTTCATGCAACCTTTCTGTGTCTGAAAACATCTTAAAATAAAAAGTAAAAAAAAATGTGTATATATGTGTGTGTGTATATATATGCACACACACATACATATATACACACGCACATATATATCTCTCAAAATAAAGTTCTTTGGCATCTAAATGTTGAAAATAAACCATTGGTAACGTCTCAAAATGGTGTGGCAGTGAAAAACGAACATTCCTAACTACCAGGGCACAGAGGGCTAGGGAAAGTAAACATTTCAGATACAAAAGGATACTAAGTCATTTTCATTATTACAAAGCTGGCATATATATATTTTTTTCCAAAAGCATTTTGGCAATATATGTCTATAGACTTTGAATATTTTTTCCTTTACCCTTTACAATTCCATTTCTTTGACTCTGTACTACAGAAATAATCTGAAATTCAGCAAAAGGTTTGTGTTCACACTTACTCACTGCAGAGTTATTTATAAAAGCAAAAGTTTGGAATCAGCCTAACTGTTCAACCATGGGGGAATGGGTTCATAAATTTAGAGTATCTACCCAGTGGAATGATATGAAGCCACTAAAAGCAATATTTATAAGGAGTTAATGATGTGGGGAAATTCTAATAATTGTTAAAGAGGAAAAGAAACACAGCCTTTGATAGAAAATGATTGAAATCATACTGTATATAAAAATTTGTTAGAGTGAAGTCAGAAAGAGAAAAAAATACTGTATGCTAACACATATATATGGAATCTAAAAAAAAAAAAGTTCTGAAGAACCTAGGGGCAGGACAGGAATAAAGATGCAGACATAGAGAATGGACTTGAGGACATGGGGAGGGGGAAGGGTAAGCTGAGACAAAGTGAGAGAGTGGCATGGACATATATACACTACCAAATGTAAAATAGATAGCTAGTGGGAAGCAGCCGCATAGCACAGGGAGATCAGCTCAGTGCTTTGTGACCACCTAGAGGGGTGGGATAGGGATGGTGGGGTGGGGGGGTGGGGGGGGAGGGGGAGGGAGATGCAAGAGGGAGGGGATATGGGGATATATGTATATGTGTAGTTGATTCACTTTGTTATACAGCAGAAACTAACACACCATTGTAAAGCAATTATACTCCAATAAAGATGTTAAAATAACAACAACAAAAAAAAAAACAGTATAAGCACTGACACAGAACCTAAAACTCACAGCATAAATATTAAAAAAAAAAAAATTGTATTTTTTTTTACTCTAACCTTTAAAGACTAGAAAAAAAAATAACAAGGGCTCATCTGTGGGTGAAAATATCAGTGATTTTTTTCCCTCTCCTTTCAATTTTCTGTACTTTCCAAAATCTAGATCATATTTACATTTTACCTTTATAACTGGAAAATAACATGATTTTTGCTGTTGTTGTTAAGGAATTGAGGTATTAAACTTTTTAAATGCTGGGAAATACCAAAAAAAAAGGCAAATAGAGGTAGCTTCAGAGAGGATGAAAACTAAATGAGGGTTCCAGTTTGAGGGAACGGGGTGTTAGGGGTGAGACTACCCACTGAGGACGTATGAGGCGACATGAAAGCATGGTGCATTTTCCCGGAAGAGTGGTGTGTACTTGGGTGGAAGACAGTCAGCAAAGACAGGAGGTCAATATGAAGAGAGAAGAGAAGAAACTCCAATCTGCAGGGAAGCCTCTGGCAGTCCTTGAAGCCCTGAAGTCTTCTCCAAAACCTGCAAAGGCTCCCACTTGCCTGGCGGATGAAAAGGAGTGAATGCGATTATTGGGGTGATTAACCTGACAGTCCCCCTCGGGATGGGCAGGGGGAGAAGTGAAAGTCCTGGGGGTGGGGGTGGGGCAGGGATGTGGGGCCGGAGGCACTGATGGAGGCTGCGGAACTAGGAACCCAGGGTGAGCCGGGGGCGAGGGTAAGGCAGCAAAGGGTGTCAGGGAGATAGGTCCCTGGGGATCAAGAGGACAGGGACGGGCAAAGCGGAGGAGAAACGGAACTCTGAGAAGTCTCCAAGAGCCTCCCACCTGAGGGAAGACAGGGGCCCACGCATTTGGCATTTTCCTAGGCATTTGGTCTTCAAGGGAATCATTTTGGAAGTCAGATCGCAAGGTTTACTTCAGCCTGGGGCGAATAAAATTATGTGATGGGAACCTCAGCTTTGCCTACTGCATTCAGGGGACAGACATCACTCTTAATCAGATAGTTACCTGTTTTCTCATTTTTATGAGTGAGTATTGACATGATGATCAGCTGACTTATAGTGAGTGAAAAGTCAGTAGCATCTATGAAATTTCCTAGTAGGAACAGATAACGGAAAATGAAGAACTGGAAACTACTGATAATTGCAGTGTCATGGGTACTTGCGACTAAATGACATTAATGTGACATGTTCAGCAAAACTTAAAGTGAAAGTTTGTTGTAGATACTCCCCTGTCCATGTAAACGCAGCAACTATTAGCACACAGGGCAAAACACCAGCACAAGCCCTGCTATTTATACTAGAAATTACATTCCTGTGTATCTGACAGTCAGTTACATCATTTGTGCTTAAAGAAATAGCATGAC
This sequence comes from Lagenorhynchus albirostris, assembly GCF_949774975.1. Taxonomy (NCBI): domain Eukaryota; kingdom Metazoa; phylum Chordata; class Mammalia; order Artiodactyla; family Delphinidae; genus Lagenorhynchus; species Lagenorhynchus albirostris. Next base: position 80,188,339 of record NC_083110.1, on the reverse strand, counting down.
TATTTACAACAGCCAGGACACGGAAGCAACCTAAGTGTCCATCGACAGATGAATGCATAAAGAAGATGTGGCACATATATACAATGGAATATTACGCAGCCATAAAAAGAAACAAAATTGAGTTATTTGTAGTGAGGTGGATGGACCTAGAGTCTGTCCTACAGAGTGAAGTAAGTCAGAAAGAGAAAAACAAATACCATGTATTTGATACACGGTATATAATGTAAATACATATATATGGAATCTAAAAAAAGAAAAAAACGGTTCTAATGAAACTAGGGGCAGGACAGGAATAAAGACGCAGATGTAGAGAATGGACTGGAGGACACGGGGAGGGGGAAGGGTAAGCTGGGACGAAGTGAGAGAGTGGCATGGACATATATACACTACCAAATGTAAAATGGATCACCAGTGGGAAACAGCCGCATAGCACAGGGAGATCAGCTCGGTGCTTGTGACCACCTAGAGGGCTGGGATAGGGAGGATGGGAGGGAGAGGCAAGAGGGAGGGGATATGGGGATATATGTATATGTATAACTGATTTACTTTGTTATAAAGCAGAAACTAACACAACACTGTAAATCAATTATACTCCAGTAAAGATGTTCAAAAAAGAAATGGCATGATTTGGGGCAGGTGGGCGCATGGTGACAGCAAGATTCTCCAAGGAGGGCACTCTGGGAGAATCACTGCTGGCTGGGTTACCTGATTTGCAGTAATTCCAGGGGTAGAATATGGCCAAGATGCATGTTGAGGCAACTTGTGAAAGGCCTCCGATCTCCTTTAAGGTTAATTTGTTAATGAATTGTCTCTCCGCTCACCCCGCTTTCAGTGCAAGCTTCTTTCCACCCATTTACAAAATGATTCAGCGTTTTCTGGTAACGCGTTCTAAAGGCCTTAAATGGTACCGTGCTTGGGTCAAAATGCCATCCCAGGACTCACAAATTAACTCCGCAGGCCACTCCAGACCCTCCTCCCTTATGGAGCACGAACCTTTGACACCTTCTCTGGCATGAAGGTAAATTCTTCTTCGGTGGCCTCCAGTTTAGAAGCACCTTCATCTGCCCCAGGAGGACCTTCCCTGGGGGGGAGGATTGCTAGGTAGCTGCCCCAGGGGGCTCCCGCCATCCCATGTTTACCCCCAGCCTTCAATCTCTTCTTGTTGTCGACACGTCTGCCATGCCTAAAGCTTGGAACATTTCTGGAAACGCTTCTTTGTCACTCTTTAAGTCCCAGCAAATTCCAGTTTGTTGCCCTCATTCAATCCAATCGTGTCTAGCACAAGCCCGTGAGCTTGATGGCAAAACGTTCTTCTGTCTACACTCAGCATCACTTACTCACAGCTTCACTGGAGACCAGTTATTTACACATTCATTTTCCTCCACTGAGAAGGCGGTAATCCCAGGTGGCCAGGGACCGCCCGTGGCGAGTCTTTGCAAATGGTGTCCAGGAGGGCACATCTAGATGACCACGGACTGGTGCGTGCCTTTTCAGACTCAACTGTCCGGTTTGCCGTCACGCTCCTGGAGAGTGTGCGTATGAAGCTGCAGCAGCTGACGTGGGGTCCCCAGGGAGGGGCTGTAGAGTGATCGGACTGAAGGGGGCCTTTCCTGCAAACTGGCCAAGTCTGAGCCATCACCAAGGGCTCCCCCATCTTCCACGCAACCCCCTCCAATAATTCCATACACTGTCGACCCGAAATCACATCCATCCATGTCCGCTCCGCCATCAGCTTTGGATTAATGAAACCATCTGGCTGGCGCCGCCTCATCTTGGGAAACAAGCGAAGCAAGATTTTTCTGGAAGCCAGTGTGAGCTCCTTTCGGGAAGCCCATTGTGAGCTGCAGGCTTCTGTTTCTTGCGACCCCCTCTCACTTGCAAGCCAGCCGCCAACACAGTGACGAGCGAGGTCAGGGAGCATGAAAGATGCGAAAATTTACTGCAAATGAGACAAGAGCAGTAAATTCATTTTTATTCAAATTACTGTCATCATACATTACCACATCCCCTGTAAACACTGTGCTTCAGACAGGGTGACAGCATATTATGATTTGTGAGATTATACTATTATTAAGCTATTACCATGTCACCCCCTGCTTGAAACAATGACTCAGCGCCATTCTGCATAATAGGACAAACGAGGGAGACAAGAGGAGGTGACAGAAAGGTTAGTTTTCAGATGGCAGGCTGGGTGGAGAGTGACAACTGGCACTTACGGGCCCACGTAATGAGGGGCCTGAGCAGGCTTATTGGGGAGCCTTTGTAATCATATTATTACCCCGAAGACTTTGCTTTGTCTCCTTCAGAACTCGAATTGCCCAAACATCATTCATTAGTTCAGTTGCTGACTTCGCATCGGGAAGGAGAGGTTCTGGGTGAAGGAACCCCATCCCAGGTTAGGTGTCCCCAGCCTGATGGCCTCCATCTCCAGGGACGTGTGTCTAGTCAGAAGCGTTCCCGCCGGCCTGCCCTCTCATCGTCCCAATGCACACCATGCAGGACAGGAGCACCCCTGCCAGACCACTGCTGCCCTACGGCTCCTGCAGGAGAGGGTCTCACAGCTCTGCTTCCAGTTCTCCGGGGCTTGCTAAGGATTAAAATGTTATAGTCCATGGGCTTCAAAGGGCGTGGGTGTAGTGGTGCCCACTGAACTTACTGGAACGTACACATCCCCCTGGCTCTCCCTTTTCCTTCAATAAATGCTGTGACAATCCCCCCTATCAGAACCAACGACGAGCATCCTTCAAATGTCTGTGTGACGTGTGGGACTTTCTCTGTCTTCGCTGTAGCTATTTCACATCGGTGGAGACAGCAGCCCGAGCCAGTTACCTGCGGTGGCTTTTGCTAGATCTGTTTCCTTGAGATTCCTGATGCCTCCACTGTCTCCTCCAACTGAGGTCCACACCCAAGGACCCAGGATGGGACAAGGCCCCCAGCAGCCTTGAAGGGGGTCAGAGCCATTCTCCCCTGGGCTTCGCTGGCTGTCTGTGGGTCTTGGACTCAACTCTCCATCAGCCCTGGTCTGCAAGATGGCTGTTGATTAAGTGGAAAAACATTTATGTAAATTGAGTTTGCTTCAATCTCTCTTTTCAGTGTTTTGCAGGCTCCTGTGGACAAAAATGACATTTTGTGAAATCAAGGAAAGAGCAAATGTTGGACACATTTTGTTCTAAATTAGTTGGGAAGGAATCTTGTGAAGTGAAACAAATTTAGGGACACATCAGTCTGTTACTAGTGATAACATTTTAGGCTTGATGAGAAAAAACAATAAAATAAAGGAGCAGCTCAGAAGGTTTTCAGCCTCAAAGGCTGTGTCTTTGTGTGGAACGTGCCGAGTGCTCTGCGCCTGGCCCAGGCGTCTCAGGCTCAGCTGTTAGAAGTGCCTTTTTCAGACAGAATCCTATGCTTTAAGCACACAGCTTTGATTTCTTGAAAGTTCAGAGTTGCACGTGCTATTTTGTTAAATTGTCCTTAAAAGATTAAGAAGCTGAGAAATCGGCAAACTTGAACCATCAACAGGTTCTGAGCTAGATCTTTTCCCAATTGTAAACCTGTTGTTATTTTCCCCAAATGCCTCTCAGGTTCCTGAACAGCAAAGGCCTTCCTCACCGCCTGCCCCACTGCCAACCCGTTGGTGATGAGTGTTTCTCTCCAACATTCTGCTCCTTGCCTTCCATTCAAGGACCAGTTTTTCATCTCCCACCACATGGCTGAGGGTCACCTCAGCTTCAGAGACCCACTCTCTCCGATGGTCTCCTCTCAGCGGTTGACACTGTACTTCAAAATAAACCACTTGGCAGGTCAGTCGGTCTGCAGCTCTTTGCAGCACTGCTGTGGTCATGCACGTCAGCCCCACAGGCCACACTTACAATAGCTTCCCTCTTTTGTCAAAATGAGCACTCTAACTCTTGGTCATTAATCTCTCCCCATCTCTCCCGGGCACAAATCCTCAACAGACCAAATTCTCTTCTTTAAGATTTGCTCTCAACTTTCTCTGGCATCAATGGAGTTCTGTATAAGGGACTGAATATACCATTTTTCTTCCATGTCTGTTTTGTGTCAAAATGATAACCCTACTTTTGAAGGGAGAAAGTTAAAAGGGTTCCCTAGATTTAATTAAGGGAAGGTCTGCCGAGATATTGTACATGCGTCTGTTCATGGAATCATGTGCTGGAAAAGTGTCCGAGGATCGTCTGGCCCCATCTCTTAACCTCACACAGGTTGGATTTTCTATCTTCCAGGAGATAGAACCAAGGCCCAGAGAGATGACGTGGGATAAGTAAATGCCTTCAGTGTTGTGCCCAAGGTGGCTTGGCTGGTGATGGCAGAGCACGGACTGAAACCAAGTCTCATTGCTTTATGCACCGTCCACCTCTTTGTCACCTTGTAAAGAAAGGTCTGAGTGAGCCCACACAAGTTCAGCTTTCAAGCACAGCCTGGAGCCAGACATTTTTTTTTTTTTTTGCAAATATAAACCAATTTTATGGTCCATCACTATGCTCCCCAAAAAAAAAAAATCTAGTAACTATAGATGTGTAGGGAAGGAACAAATGAAGAGCAAACAGGAGACTTAATTAACATTTAAATTTGCATGTTTTCATGATATTAGGATGACAACTACTTCAAAGCACATGTGTCTGGTCCTCCTCAGAGATGTTTGTGTCCACCAAAGTCTGCTCTACTTGATTTTGACAAAATAGTGAGTTCTTCAAGAAAAAGAAAGACTCCTCGTTCGTTCGCTGGGCTGAGCTCCACCAACGCGACCACAAAAATGTTGTCCAGCCCTTGGTCCACAAGGAGACCCCTTAGGTGGTTGTTCAAGGTAGTCATGGACTGAAGAAGAGGCAAAGGAAATGCAATGAATGCACACCTGTTGTCCCTTTCTCTAGCAGCATCTCCTGCATCTTTACCAGTTACCACATCCTCCTCTCCTGCACAACTCTGGCCAGTCCTGGATGGAGAACTTTGAATCACCCCATTCTGTACCGTTTCTGGCCTGGATGGATAGTCAGAGAGGTGGGGGGCTCCCCAGGTGGAGCCGACCCACCTGAGTGAAGAAGTCTGGCCACAGCTCCAGAACACACCACACCCAACTTATGGAAAGGAAGCTTTCAAGAGAAGTTAAGTCTTCCCATAAGTGGGGTTGGTATTGTGGGCAAAATCAGAAATCTTTCCATGACTTCAGGCAATGTGCTCATCGCGGTAGTTAGAGGAGTGAGTTCTGAAGTCAGGATGCTGGGTTTAAACCCCAAGTCAGCTACATGTGACCCTGGAGAGAGTACCTAACCCTCCTCTGCCCCAGTTCCCACATCTGGAAGTGGGGGGTCAGGATTATACCAGCTTCTGCTGCATGGAATCGGGCCTGGAGGGAGGGTTGGACGACTCAAGCATGCAGTCACCTGTATCCAAAGCCTCTCAGTTACGAGGCCATCCATCCTGTCAATGCAGGTTTCCTGTGCGGTGGCTTCCTGGGGTAGTGCCTGGCTTTTGGGTTTCCCTCTGTACATCCATTGCCTGGTGCACAAGGATGTTCAGTGTGGTTGCATGAATAATACAGGGCCCATCCCCAACACTCCAGGCACTCTGCCTGCACAGCAAATACAAAGATGGAGCTAAGCCTGCCCTGCCCTTGAGGCTCTCACACTCCAGCACAGGCATGGCAACCTGGAAGCACCTGGGTGGCTACAAGGATGTCCTCAACCCCACAGAGCCTCACAGCAGAAAAGTGGAAAGCAGACTCCCATTCTCTCCAACACCAGACTCCCTCATCTGAGTTGACACAGGCAGGAAATTGACTGTCCATCTTTGTGGAAGATCATCCCTTCCTCTGCAGGAGGAAGAAAAAGTCTGGGGGCTGCCCCGAGCATGGCAGCTGCTCAATCTTCTTAATTTGATGGATGAATGTTGCTTCAATGTGCAAAGCTTTGACGGAGGAGGAGGAGGAGGAGATGACAGACCAGAACCAAGGGCCTCAGTGCCCTTAGTTTGGGGAAATCTGGAACCTTCTGACGGGTTCCTCTACTAGGGAACCGAGAGCCGCCCCTGTCCTGGTCCTGTCTTACTGAACATCTTCCAACACTGGTCCTTCCCTGGATGACTGCACCATGTTTTTGTCATCTTTTACGTTCAGGACTGCAGACCAGTGGCCTCAATGACTGCTGTTGACCTGAACATGGAACTTCTCAAGTCCATCCACCATCCAGCACTGGGGTTGGGGCAGATGGTTGCGTTTGCCTCAAAATAAAACAACCACAAATTAGTTCATTGGAAAATTCCATGGGAAATATCTTTACAATAACACTTCAATTCAGTTGAAGAATTTACATTGGCTCAGAGCCTATTGATTTGATTTGTGAAGGCACACAGATTACTTGTTTAAGAGTATATTAAACAAATAAAAACAAAAAACTGATGACTCTTTTAGGCAGAATATATTCCTAGAGAGACCTGAAAATTATGAGCTATATCAATTCTTCCTCCAAAGAGCATCTAGCATCAGATGCCAGATAAATACAATTCTGTGGTTTGCTCCTTGCTGGCTTTGGATGTGCTTTTGGCCTTCGCATTTCTTGTTTAGAGGATATGGACTGAAAAAAAAATGCACAACCTGGAAGTTGAGAATTATGTTTCATTCAGCACACACTTGCTGAGAACTTGAGCCCAGGACACAGCCTCTTAGATTTCTCCAAGGGACTGTTCTAAGAGTCAGATGACCAAGGCAAGGAAATGGAATAGGACCAAGGTGCCAGGTGAAGATTTCATCTCAAGAACAATGAAGCTTCCATAGTCTTAAAAAGTCTGGTAGACTCTAAATACAAAAACCGGAGAGACCTTCAAGATGGCGGAGGAGTAAGACGTGGAGATCACCCTCCTCCCTACAAATACATCAGGAACACATCGACATGTGGAACAACTCCTACAGAACACCTACTGAACGCTGGCAGAAGACCTCAGACTTCCCAAAAGGCAAGAAACTCCGCATGTACCTGGATAGGGCAAAAGAAAAAGAAAAAAACAGAGACAAAAGGATAGGGACGGGACCTGCACCAGTGGGAGGGAGCTGTGAAGGAGGAAAAGTTTCCACACACTAGGAAGCCCCTTCACTGGTGGAGACAGGGGATGGGCAGAGGGGAAGCTTCAGAGACACAGAGGAGAGCACAGCAACGGGAGTGCAGAGGGCAAAGTGGAGAGATTCCTGCACAAAGGATCGGTGCCGGCCAGCACTCACCAGCCTGAAAGGCTTGTCTGCTCACCTGCCGGGGTGGGCAGGAGCTGGGAGCTGAGGCTCGGGCTTCAGAGGTCAGATCCCAGGGAAAGGACTGGGGTTGGCTGCATGAACATAGCCTGAAGGGGGCCAGAGCGCCACAGCTAGCCAGGAGGGAGACTGGGAAAAAGTCTGGACCTTGCCGAAGAGGCAAGAGACTGTTATTTCCAAGTGTGCGAGGAGAGGGTAGCAGAGCACCGCCTAAATGAGCTCCAGAGATGGGTGTGAGCCGCAGCTATCAGTGCGGACACGAGAGATGGGTATGAGATGCTAGGGCTGCTACTGCAGCCACCAAGAAGCCTGTGTGCAAGCACAGGTCACTGTCCACACCTCCCCTCCCAGGAGCCTGTGCAGCCCGCCATTGCCAGGGTCCTGTGATCCAGGGACAACTTCCCTGGGAGAACACACGGCGAACCTAAGGCTGTTGCAATGTCATATTGGCCTCTGCCGCCGCAGGCTCGCCCCGCACTCCATACTCCTCCCTCCCCACAGTCTGAGTGAGCCAGAGCCCCCTAATCAGCTGCTGCTTTAACCCCGTCCTGTCTGGGCAGGGAACAGACGCCCTCCCTCCCCACGGCCTGAGTGAGCCAGAGCCCCCTAATCAGCTGCTCCTTTAACACCATCCTGTCTGCGCAGGGAACAGACACCCTAAGGCGACCTACATACAGAGACGGGTCCAAATCCAAACCTGAACCCCGGGAGCTCTGCAAACAAAGAAGAGAAAGGGAAATCTCTCCCAGAAGCCTCAGGGGCAGCGGATTAAATCTCCACAATCAACTTGATGTGCACTGCATCTCAGGAATACCTGAATAGACAATGAATCATCCCAAAATTGAGGCAGTGGACTTTGGGAGCAACTGTAGACTTGGGGTGTGCTTTCTGGATCTAATTTGTTTCTGGTTTTATGTTTATCTTAGTTTACCATTTAGAGTTTACTATCATTGATACATTTGCTTATTGATTTGGTGGCTCTCTTCCTTTTTGTTATATATATATATATATAGATAGATAGATAGATAGATATTTTTTACCTTTTTCTCTTTTTGTGAGTCTGTATGTGTATGCTTCTTTGTGTGATTTTGTCTGTATAGCTTTGTTTCTACCATTTCTCCTAGGGTTCTGTCTGTCTTTTTTTTTTTTTTTTTTTCTGTATAGATTTTAGCGCTTGTTATGATTGGTGGATTTGTTTTTTTGTTTGGTTGCTCTCTTCTTTCTTTTTATTACTTTTTAATTTTTTGATAATTTTTTATTTTAATAATTTTATTTTATTTTTTCTTTCTTTCTTTCTTTCATTCTTTCTTTCTTTCTCCCTTTTCTTCTGAGCTGTGTGGGTGACAGGGTCTTGGTGCTCTGGCCAGGTATCAGGCCTGAGCCTCTGAGGTGGGAGAGCTGAGTTCAGGACATTGGTCCACCAGAGCTCTCCTGGCACCACACAATATCAAATGGCGAAAGCTCTCCCAGAGATCTCCATCTCAATGCTAAGATCCAGCTCCACTCAATGACCAGCAAGCTCCAGTGCTGGACACCATATGCCAAACAACTAGCAAGACAGCAACAAAACCCCACCCATTAACAGAGAGGTTGCCTAAAATCATAATTAGGTCACAGACACCCCAAAACACACCACCAGATGTAGTCCTGCCCACCAGAAAGACAAGAACCAGCCTCATCCACCAGAACACAGGCACCAGTCCCCTCCACCAGGAAGCCTACATAACCCACTGAACCAACCTTACCCACTGGGGCAAGACACCAGAAACAACGGGAACTATGAACCTGAGCCTGCAAAAAGGAGACCCCAAACACAGTAGTGAAACAAAATGAGAAGACAGAGAAGGGTGAAGCAGATGAAGGGGCAAGGTAAAAGCCCACCAGACCAAACAAATGAAGAGGAAATAGACAGTCTACCTGAAAAAGAATTCAGAGTAATGATAGTAAAGATGATCCAAAATCTTGGAAACAGAATGGAAAAATACAAGAAACATTTAACAAGGACCTAGAAGAACAAAAGAGCAAACAAGCAATGATGAACAACACAATAAATGAAATTAAAAATTCTCTAGAAGGAATCAAGAGCAGAATAACTGAGGCAGAAGAACAGATAAGTGACCTGGAAGATAAAATAGTGGAAATAACTACCACAGAGCAGAATAAAGAAAAAAGAATGAAAAGAATTAAGGACAGTCTCAGAGACCTCTGGGACAACATTAAACACACCAACATTCAAATTATAGAGGTCCCAGAAGAAGAAGAGAAATAAAAGAGACTGAGAAAATATTTGAAGAGATTATAGTTGAAAACTTCCCTAATATGGGAAAGGAAATAGTCAATCAAGTCCAGGAAGTGCAGAGAGTCCCATACAGGATAAATCCAAGGAGAAACACACTAAGACACGTATTAATCAAACCATCAAAAATTAAATACAAAGAAAAAATATTAAAAGCAGTAAGGAAAAAATAACATACAAGGAAATTCCCATAAGGTTAACAGCTGACCTTTCAGCAGAAACTCTGCAAGCCAGAAGGGAGTGGCAGGACATATTTAAAGTGATGAAAGGGAAAAACCTACAACCGAGATTACTCTACCCAGCAAGGATCTCATTCAGATTTTACGGAGAAATTAAAACCTTTAGATACAAGCAAAAGCTAAGAGAATTCAGCACCACAAAACCAGCTTTACAACAAATGCTAAAGGAACTTCTCTAGGCAGGAAACACAAGAGAAGGAAAAGACCTACAATAACAAATCCAAAACAATTAAGAAAATGGTAACAGGAACATACATATTGATCATTACCTTAAATGTAAATGGATTAAATGCTCCCACCAAAAGACACAGACTGGCTGAATGGATATGAAAACAAGACCCGTGTATATGCTGTCTACAAGAGATCCACTTCAGACCTAGGGACACGTACAGACTGAAAGTGAGGGGATGGAAAAAGATATTCCATGCAAGTGGAAATCAAAAGAAAGCTGGAGTATCAATTCTCATATCAGACAAAATTGACTTTAAAATAAAGACTATTGCAAGAGACAAAGAAGGACACTACATAATGATCAAGAGATCGATCCAAGAAGAAGCTATAACAATTGTAAATATTTAGGCACCCAACGTAGGAGCACCTCAATATATAAGGCAAATGCCAACAGCCATAAAAGGGGAAATCGACAGTAACACATTCATTGTAGGGGACTTTAACACCCCACTTTCACCAATGGACACGTGATCCAAAATGAAAATATATAAGGAAGCACAAACTTTAAATGATACATTAAACAAGATGGACTTAATTTATATTTATAGGACTTCCCATCCAAAACGAGCAGAGTACACTTTCTTCTTAAGTGCTCATGGAACATTCTCCAGGATAGATCATATCTTGGGTCACAAATCAGGCCTTGGTAAATTTAAGAAAATTGAAATCATATCAAGTATCTTTTCTGACCACAACACTATGAGACTAGATATCAATTACAGGAAAAACTCTGTAAGAAATACAAACACATGGAGGCTAAACAATACACTACTAAATTACCAAGAGATCAGTGAAGAAATCAAAGAGAAAATTAAAAAAAATACCTAGAAACAAATGACAATGAAAATACGATGACCCAAAACCTATGGGATGCAGCAAAAGCAGTTCAAAGAGGGAAGTTTATAGCAATACAATCCTACCTCAAGAAACAAGAAAGATCTCAAATAAACAACTTAACCTTACACCTAAAGCAATTAGAGAAAGAAGAACAAAAAACCCCCAAAGTTAGCAGAAGGAAAGAAATCATAAAGATCGGATCAGAAATAAATGAAAAAGAAATGATGGAAACAATAGCAAAGATCAATAAAACTAAAAACTGGTTCTTTGAGAAGATAAACAAAATTGATAAATCATTAGCCAGACTCATGAAGAAAAAAAGGGAGAAGACTCAAATCAATAGAATTAGAAATAAGAAGGAGAAGTAACAACAACTGACATTGCAGAAATATAAAGGATTATGAGAGATTACTACAAGCAACTATAGGCCAATAAAATGGACAATCTGGAAGAAATGGACAAATTCTTAGAAAAGCAAAACCTTTCGAGACTGAACCAGGAAGAAATAGAAACTATAAAAGACCAATCACAAACACTGAAATTGAGACTGTGATTAAAAACCTTCTAACAAACAGAAACCCAGGACCAGATGGCTTCACAGGCGAATTCTATCAAACATTTAGAGAAGAGCTAACACCTATCCTTCTCAAACTCTTCCAAAATATAGCAGAGGGAGGAACATTCCCAAACTCATTCTACAAGGCCACAATCAACCTGATACCAAAACCAGACAAAGATGTCACAAAGAAAGAAAACTACAGGCCAATATCACTGATGAACATAGATGCAAAAACTCTCAACAAAATACTAGCAAAGAGAATCCAACAGCACATTAAGAGGATCATACACCATGATCAAGTGGGGTTTATTCCAGGAATGCAAGGATTCTTCAATATACGCAAATCAATCAATGTGATAAACCATATTAACGAATTGAAGGAGAAAAAGCACATGATTATCTCAATAGATGCAGAAAAAGCTTTCAACAAAATTCAACATCCATTTATGATAAAAAAAAAAAAACTCTCCAGAAAGTAGGCGTAGAGGGAACTTACTCAACATAATAAAGGCCATATATGACAAACCCACAGCCAACATCATTCTCAATGGTGAAAAACTGAAACTATTGCCTCTAAGATCAGGAACAAGACAAGGTTGTCCACTCACTGCTATTATTCAACATAGTTTTGGAAGTTTTAGCCACAGCAATCAGAGAAGAAAAAGAAAAAAAGGAATCCAAATTGGAAAAGACGAAGTAAAGCTGTCACTGTTTGCCGATGACATGATACTATACATAGAGAATCCTAAAGATGCTACCAGAAAACTACTAGAGCTAATCAATGAATTTGGTAAAGTAGCAGGATACAAAATTAATGCACAGACATCTCTTGCATTCTTATATACTAATGATAAAATATCTGAAAGAGAAATTAAGAAAACACTCCCATTTACTACTGCAACAGAAAGAATAAAATACCTAGGAATAAACCTACCTAAGGAGACAAAAGACCTGTAGGCAGAAAACTATAAGACACTGCTGAAAGAAATTAAAGATGATACAAACAGATGGAGAGATATACCATGTTCTTGGATTGGAAGAATCAACATTGTGAAAATGACCATATTACCCAAAGCAATCTTCAGATTCTATGCAATCCCTATCAAACTACCAATGGCATTTTTCACAGAACTAGAACAAAAAATTTCACAATCTGTATGGAAACATAAAAGACCCCGAATAGCCAAAGCAATCTTGAGAAAGAAAAACAGAGCTGGAGGAATCAGGCTCCTGGACTTCAGACTATAGTACAAAGCTACAGTAACCAAGACAGTATGGCACTGGCACAAAAACAGAAATATAGATCAATGGAGCAGGATAGAAAGCCCAGAAAAACCCACTCACAGTTGGTCACCTTATTTTTGATAAAGGAGGCAAGAATATACAATGGAGAAAACACAGCCTCTTCAATAAGTGGTGCTGGGAAAACTGGACAGCTACATGTAAAAGAATGAAATTAGAACATTCCCTAACACCATACACACACACACACAAATAAACTCAAAATGGATTAAAGACCTAATGGTAAGGCCAGACACTATAAAACTCTTAGAGGACAACATAGGCAGAACATTCTATGACATAAATCACAGAAAGATCCTTTTGATGCACCTCCTAGAGAAATGGAAATAAAAACAAAAATAAACAAATGGGACCTAATGAAACTTAAAAGCTTTTGCACAGCAATGGAAACCATAAACAAGACAAAAAGACAACCCTCAGAATGGGAGAAAATATTTGCAAACAAAGCAACTGAAAAAGGATTAATCTCCAAAATTTACAAGCAACTCATGCTGCTCAATATCAAAAAAGCAAACAACCCAATCCAAAAATGGGCAGAAGACCTAAATAGACATTTCTCCAAAGAAGAGATACAGATTGCCAACAAACACATGATAGGATGCTCAACATCACTAATTATTAGAGAAATGCAAATCAAAACTGCAATGAGATATCACCTCACACCAGCCAGAATGGCCATCATCAAACAATCTACAAACAATATATGCTGGAGAGGGTGTGGAGAAAAGGGAACCCCCTTGCACTGTTGGTAGGAATGTCAATTGATACAGCCACTATGGAGATTCTTTAAAAAACTAAGAATAGAACTACCATACAACCCAGCAATCCCACTGCTGGGCATACCCTGAGAAAACCATAATTCAAAAAGAGGCATGTACCACAATGTTCATTGAAGCTCTATTTACAATAGGCAGGACATGGAAGCAATCTAAGTGTCCATTGACAGATGAATGGATAAAGAAGATGTGGCACATATATACAATGGAATATTACTCAGCCATAAAAAGAAACGAAATGAGTTTTTTGTAGTGAGGTGGATGGACCTAGAGTCTGTCATACAGAGTGAAGTAAGTCAGAAAGAGAAAAACAAATATTGTATTATAACACATATATATGGAATATTAAAAAAAATGGTTCTGCAGAACCTAGGGGCAGGACAGGAATAAAGATGCAGACATAGAGAATGGACTTGAGGACACAGGGAGGGGAAAGGGTAAGCTGGGACGAAGCTGATAAGCTGAGAGAGTGGCATGGACATACATGCACTACCAAAGGTAAAATAGATAGCTAGTGGGAAGCAGCGGCATAGCACAGGGAGATCAGCTGGGTGCTTTGTGACCACCTAGAGGGGTGGGATAGGGAGGGTGGGAGGGAGACGCAAGAGGGAGGAGATATGGGGATACACGTATATGTACAGCTGATTCACTTTGTTATAAAACAGAAACTAACACACCATTGTAAAGCAATTATACTCCCGCAAAGATGTTTAAAAAATAAATAGATACAAAAAAAAATTCTTCCTCCACATATGAAATGTGACTTTTTCCTTCATTATGTGCCTGACAACCAAGGGTTCAATTTAAACTTCAATGAGGTCATGCAGACAGAGAGCTTGGCCCATCACCCTAGGCAGTAGTGACATTATTGTATCAGTACCACTATCTTTAGTGGTAACAAAACTCTTTTCCTTTCACAATTGTGCTTTTAAAGCTGAGTTGAGTAAGACACAAAATGAAAGTGTTTAAGATCAATGGGACACTGATTTCCAGGGACAATGAAATTCCCCCGACAGCAGGATTTGGGCTGGCCAAGAGCAGCCTGGGACCACTGGAAAACAGCATACAAGTTTCTATCAAGGGGGCAGTGGTGGTGATAGAAGTAACAATATATAAATCAGGAGTCAGCAAAGTACAGCCTGCAGGCAAATCCCGCCCTCTCTCTGTTTCTGTAAATAAAGTTTTATTGAAACACAATCACACCATTCATTGACCTATTGTCTGCGGCTTCTTTCACACTGCAGTGGCAGAGTTGAATAGCTACAACAGAGATCATATCTCAGGAAGCTGAAAATGCTTACTCTCTGGCCCTTTACAGAAAAAATGCATGGCCCTGGTACTAAATAAAGAAAGAATGAACATGTATAGAATTATACATGTTATAATTATACATGCAGGAATTATACTGAGTGCTCTGCAAACCTTTGCTCAACTAACCCTTAATGTAGGATTACTAGTGTCTACAACTTCCAGGAGAAGAAGCTGAGGTTCTACAGAAGGTGGTGACCCGTTCAAGTTTCCAAAGGTGAGTTACCATCAGATAGGACTGGACCCAGGTCACGTGCATCTAACACCCTCTGCGAGCGCCCTGGGTCCAGTTCCATTGTGAGCGCTGAGAGCACGCACTGCTCCCTCTTGGAGGGTCCTCCCTCATCTCAGTTGCATCTGCAGGGTGGAAACCTCTTCTGCTACTTCCAACTCACCTCCATCGAGCCACCCTTCAGAATTAAATTCAATTCCCAAGCATCGAGGTCAATAATTTCGTGGAGGAAATAAACTCTTAGGGTTGCCAGGATATAAAAGCAGAGCCAAAAGTATCATTCCTGATGCCCTGAAAAATCTATGTCCATAGAGTAAGGATTGTATCTTTGGTCTCCACTGATTCACGCTCAGGGAGGTCTAAAAATGCCTCATAACATGGCAAAGATGCTGGGTCATGAGCTGGACTCGAGCTAAGCCGTTCTCTTTGAAGAATGTAGGTGTTTCTAGAAGTTCAGTCTTCATCCCATTGCAGATGCTCTCAGAAGTTCAGTGACCTTAATTTGCCGGGGAGGAAATGGGAGGGGAGAGGTACTGCGGGCCCAGAGCTCTCCCATGGCATTGCCTACCTTTGCCTACTGAAAGAAAATGTGGGACTTAAAAACAAACAACAAAAATTGTAGATATGTATTCTGTATGGCAAACTCTTATTGTTTAAAAGAAAAAACAAGTACGCTGGGACAGAGCTGCTGCATCAGAACAAACAGAAATGATTTCAAACTACACGAAGAAAGAAAATATTGGTACGGAGTCACATTGTAAGCAGCTAATGTAGTTTCCCTGCCCTTCCCTCCCTCCCTCTTTGCTCTGTCCGTCCAACTCCTTCCTTTTTCAGGCTATGAGGAAGTTGAGTAATAAAATGTCTGTGGTACACATAGAGAGTGGAGGCAGTCTATTTGCATGAGAGAAGCTTTGTCCCCCCGACCCCGACCCCATAATCCAGGCACAATGAAAACCAACGTGGCATGCATGGTAGGCTTGGACCTTGAGTCCATGGCTTTTTTGTCACCATCACCACCTTCCTAGTTTTGCCCGGCTCAGACTCTCTCAAATGAGCGCTCTTTCTGTTAACACAGAGTGTGGGATGCTAACTGAGGGCCGAAGTAGCAAAGGAGCTGGTTGGGAAAGAAGAGTGTTTTCGCTGATAATCTACCACGTGTTTAATCCGTGTACAGAGCATCCCCGTGTTGACCATGGAGAAGGCGCCCAATGGTGCAGACACACAGATGCCCATTCTCCAAACAGAAGGCAGGGACCCTGGGCTGTCACCTTGGCAGCAAGGACTGGGAGGCTGGCAAACAAGCAGAGCTCCAACACCCCATCCCCCCAAACTGAGGTACAGCTGGGCACCTCACCTGCTCTACACTGACCTGCGCACCGGCCCCAGGGGGTGGGGCGGGGTGAGGGGCCCTCCTCTCTGATCTGCTTCCTGACCTGGTGTCCATAGATCTTGGGTGGCTACTGGGAGCGTGCAGGTTGCTGGCGGGGAGGCCTGCCCGTCCAGCTCTGGAAAAGTCTGTCCCTCCTGAAGCCTGCCCACATGAGGCCTGTCCTGGTGAAGACTGTGATTTGATTTGACGTTTTGTTTTTCACTAAAAGAAAAGGTCTCACCACTGCAGGCACTGCTTTCCTGGAGCCGAGGGCAGCTGTGCAGACCCGAGTGCAGGGGCGCAGACCTCAGGGTAAAGCACAGGTATTCTCCTGACCCGGGCGAGGAGATCACTACGCCCAGCACCTGCTTGGCTGGCTTCTGTCAAGTTCCTCACGGAGCCAGGGCAGAACCAGTCAGGCCCAGGCATCAGGGCAGAATTGCAGCCCCAGGGAGAGCCAACTACAAAGTCATCATCTCCTCCATCCACAGACCTGAGCCCAGGCAACTTGCTTCACTCCAGTTTAGAGAGGGAATCTCGGGAAATCTAACTTCCGCAAACTTCTGAACAATGAAGCTGCCCTCTCACCACTCCCCGGGAGGGCGTCACAGTGGCTGGGCCGTCCAGGTCCCACAGCAGGGGCTGTGTGTGCTCAGCCTTGCCCCTGCCCCCGGCGCCCCGTGGGTTCCTGGGGCCCCTGGAACTTGTGAAAGCTGCTCGATGCAAATTCACCAAATTCACTCCAGCCCGTTATGAATGTGGGACCCCACTGATCAGGCAACATTATTTCTATTATCCTACTGGGCTTCCACACTAGGGGTAGAGGCACTTGCCTTGATTTGAAACTTGCAGACACCAGGAGAATTTGCTGATTGCTAATGAGAAGAGCTGAGGTTTCGTTGATACCATCTGGGACCTTCTTGCTGTGGGCTGAGATTAGGTTGAGGAACTGACATAACACGCCTTATTAAGGAGGCAGTGACTTTGTTATGGGCGCCGTGTGACTTTTCATGTCTGCCGTACACCAGGAGCTTAGCCCGAAACACCTTTTTCCAGAATATGAAACATAATATCTCCATGCTCACTGCATTATTTAAAAAGGGGCAATGTGGTTCATAACTTTACATTTATTGCATACTTTTAAGCCACTTGACCCATATAAATATTGCTATAGAGTTGCCCTCAGTTATTAAATTCTTATTGCTTATAAAAGGGGCAACAGGAAGTATATAAGTAGCAGTGGAAGGTGTGGGCAGGGCAGGGGGCAGGGGTGGTGTACCAGTGGGGGTCAGGGAGCACACTGGTTTCCATTCTGCTTTCAAGCCTGGGATTGGATTGGATTTCTTTCCCTTTCTCGTTGTGGGCAGAGCCTGTTTGACTTTAACTCAAAGAATTATGTATTGACATGGCAAGCGACATTTTGCCTTTCTACTGATGAAAATGGAACCCCACTCTTAAAAGAAATAGGTTGAAAGAATTTTTTATTTCCTCGACACAGCTGAGACCAGATAAAAACAGGGCATCAATGTTTATCAGGGTTCAAAGTTGAGTCTCCTGACTGTGGAAGGGACCAAAGTGTGTCTTCACTGTCAGCCTTGTATTCTTGTTAATGCTGCTTTCCCCTGGTCTCCTGTGCCTCCTAGGATGCTCGCCGGTTCCTGTTACATCACGCTCACCTGCCCGGTACCCGCGCCCACAGAGGCTCTCTCCTGGTGCACACCTTTTGGAAATGACAGAGTAACCACAAGCACTTGAAGACACCTCAAAGCAGTTCAACAGAGAAGGTGTTCTAGAAGCAAGTCCCCTTGAACTTCAGTGTGGGGCCCCATCCAGGGAGCTCCCCACCCCGCTGTGTGCAGGACACAGGGCAGAGGGAGTCCGTGTGATCAACTCCAGCACAGAGCGGAGGTTGCAAGGACTGGGAGTCCCAGGCTGTTATGGAAACATGTTTGGGGGTATTTTCTTGTTTTTTTGCACATAATAGGAATTCCTCCCGCCAAGGTCCACAGCAGCACCTGGGTCGGGGAGGAGTATGCATGGCATCCCTGCCCCTTGCATATGTGGGGCATCTCTGGCCACACATTAACACGGGCGATTTTACTTCCCCTTGCTTAGGGCAAAGCCTCTACACCTAGAGGTTACTTGCTGTCAACCAAGGACCTTTTTCCTCCTGTCACTGCTTTCAGAGATGAAGGGAAAGATTTCCCTTAGCCTACAGCATTTAGCGTGCAAACCCTCCACCATCACCTCGTGAAGCCACAGAAATCACGAGGCCAGCCTGCGACCTTCCAGCTCAGTGACAGGACAGGAATCCCTTGAGCAGAGGACGCCTCCTCTGATATTTGGAAAAGTGTCATGTTTTCTTTACAGAGAAAACTGTCAGGTTGTTGTTGGCATAAAATACAACCCTTCCTGGATTGTGATTTGCTTGTTTGCTACAAAATGTCACCTGGGCACATGACATGTTTTGTTTTGCTCACAGCTGCTCTGTACTTAAGATATTCAAATGGTGTGGGGAGAAAGGCCAGCTCTGTGCTCAGGTCAGTCCTCTTCGCCATTACAGACCCTCCACTTCCTACAGCAGTGAGGTCTGCAGGGGAGAGGACTCAGCCCACGGAGCCACTCCCTTGTTGAGGTGGGATGATTCTGCAACTACATGTCTACCTATTCATGTGCTCTTTAGAAAACCTCTAGAACAAAGATAGGCAATCACTGAGCACTGCTGGTCATACTCTTTTAAAAGAAATAGAGAATAAAATGTGAATAACTTAAAAATACCACCACCAACCACCCGTAGGGTTGGCCAAGCCCGGCTGTGATTCCTGAAAGGGGACAGATTGCTCAGGTCAGCTGGTCACCCGGGCACATCACCCTACAACACATCAGTATAATCTTGGCCGTTAACCTTAATCTCCCATCCTGGATAATACTTATTTGTAAATTCCTTTTTTTTTTTCCATTCCTGGGTATTTTTCTTAGAAGCCCACGGCAGGATTTATACTTAATAAATAGTGAGTGATTTAGGTGACATGAGAAAAAAGCTTGAGGAAATATAGTATCCATGTTATTTTTTTTTCGTTTTGCTCCTTTGAAGACCTAAAATAAGAAAAAATGTCCTTATCAAGTCTTAGGTCTTGACAGACGGAGGTGCAGAGATTTAAATAATGTCTTTTTTTCTGTTGTGCATTTAACACAAGAAAGAAATGCAAAGGAAAAAAAAGCCAGCTAAAAAAGGGATACTGTAAAATTCAGCGGAATATCTAAAAGTGGTGTTGTCGATAAACAGAATTCCCTTCGAGGAGTTTCTCCGCAGCCCTAGAAGGCACTAAACTGTTCGGTTAAAGAAGCAAGTAAAATCCTCTCCTCGGGATGACAAATGCAAGAAACATCAAGCCCCAGCGACTCTCTGGTTTCCCAGTACTTTTGCAGTAGAGGTTGGAGTCAAGTGAAAACTAGAAATCAAACAATAGCACAACCACAGGGAGGCTTTGTCCCTCAGCCGTATCATCTGGGAGTGTTTCAGGCCACAGTGAAAAATACAATCTCATCTTGAGCTGACAACCTGGTTATTTAGCTCTTAGAATGCAGATTTAAGGATGGCGGCGAAAGCAGAGCACCAGACAGCACTGGCGGCAAAGGTGTTTTGTTTATTTTTAATGGTTTGTATGATTTGAAAAATCTGTTGTGCAAACCAAGAAGATTCCTTAATTGCCACCAAGCACACCCCTGTCTGCTGGGAATGCAGCTGGAAGGCTCTGTGACTCTGCGGTTAGGGCAGAATTTGAGAATTTCTTCCACTCTTTGTGCCAAATGCACTCCGAGAGTGAAAAATACAGACCCTGCTCTCATGCCTTTCCCAGGAAGAGGACATTAATTTCTTGCATTTATACACACACACATTGCAGCTCTGGACACTGGCCCTTCAAGATCCTGCCTCTGGAGTTTGAAAACTGGCCATTTCTGCCAGATTTCCATCAAATGCAAATCAGAGAGTACAAGGAAATATGACCTTAGTTTATTAGGACTTGCATTCAGTTTTTTTGTTCTTGATTTTTTTTTTTTTTAGTTTTGCCTTTCTTTTCCTCCATTGTTGCCCCAATAAAACTGCTTTATGTTACAGCTACACAGTTTGGCCGGAGGTTGGCTGTACCCTTGGAAGACAAAACCCCTGACAAATGGTACGGAAAACAGTACCTATGACCTTCAGCCGGACTGCAGCAACATTGGCTAGCTCAATGTCATTAGGACCGTTCAGTTTGCGACTTCTTACTTCCAGTCATAAGAGAACAGTCGGGTAACTTCTTCCTGGCATCTGCTCATGGCCTTCCGGGTACTTTAAGAGGTTCTCTTTATTGCGATCGCCTGGAGGGTATGGAGTACAAAATCCACTGCAGACACCTGACATAGGGCAAGGCATTTGCCACCCGACACAGATATTATTTCAAGAATGGATTCCATATTTAATCTCTTTTCTGAAGTCAGAAGTGATTTTAACAGGAAAGCTAAAAAAAAAAAAAAAAGAAACTGTATGCACAGATTCCTCTTAAAATGTAGAGCGTTTTCTGTATTTCATTTGGAATCGAACTGTGGACAGCCATTGGCAGCTTCATATAAAAAGATTCATGTTTTGTCCTCTTGGACGGTATCTTTGGTCAGTGGTGCTCAGAGCACAAGAACAGCTGCTGAGGGTCCTGCCCAGAAGATGTTTTTCATAAGGACAAATATACACATTAACCCAATTAGGTGTTTTCACTTAAAAATAGGAGCAATCCTTCCCTTTTGCATTAGAGCCACCTGAATATTTGTAATCCGGAGCAAGGGCAGTGTTTCATAGTTGTTTATATTATGCTCGGTTGGCTGTTCTGCTCACGTAACTCACTTTACTTGAAAAAAAAAGAATTGCAGGAAAAAATTAACATCTTTTTTTTTCCCTTGAACGTTTTAAGGCAAACGCCTACCTTCTAATGGTAGAACTATTTTCTTCCTTATAGTAATATATAGTACTGAAATTCCAAAGGTTTCTGGTGCATTTCAGCTGTCACCTCAAGTCAAAACCATGGAGTTCAGCTATAAAAGAATATAATAAATTTAACCTGACCTAACTGGGGATTTTTAAGCAGCCATTTTTTTTAAATTGTCTATCTGTGAGCTCCCTATGCCCGCATATAAACGGTCTTTTTTTTTTTGGCTCGTTCTTTCTTGAGTTCAAACTTGTGTACCTTTGTGACATCAGCTCTGCTTACATGAAAGTGCTTTCAAAGATTTTAAGGGGAGATGCCATTTTGGAAGAAAATGCAATTCGAAAAGAAACTTTGAACGGACTATTTTAACCTAGTCTCCAATCTCCTGAATTTTCGGTGGCATCCTGTCCTGGGCAACTATTGTAGGAGCCTGCCACGGGGCATCTGCCTCTCCAAGAAAAGTCTACGGAATGCGCCCGGGGGAACACCAGACACCCTGGCCCCCAGCCCAGCCTGCTCGCTATTTAGCGCTCACGGGGCTGATATTTCATACACCGAAGTAAACTTCCGCGCTCCAGTTCATATGTAATCACTGTTTTGTTTTTGCAGCCTTTGTAGATTGTGTCTTTGTTAGGCGAGCACGTCTTGTTTCCCCAGCACCCGAGGAAATCCTCGGCATCAGAGTGCCCCCCAAAGGCGGCCCGGGAAATGAGCAGGGGCGCGCTGACCTTTAGCGAGACAGCTAAGGTTATGCACATAACATTTGCTTGTTTACTTTGCAAAATAAGCAACGAGTTGGAAACTCCGAGCATCGCCGGCGCCTCCGCGCACTTAAAAAACAACTGCAACCGAGGCAGCCGGTCTTCCTTGCTCCAGCGCGGAAGCCCGGCTCTGCTTTGCTCTGTATCTATCGTGATGCAACTTTAATAACGTTAGCCAAGGCTGCTCACAAAATCACAGCTGTAGCTGGAGGCAAAGGGGGGGGGGAAGAGGAAAAACAAACGCCAAAACGAGGTGCTGCTTCCCAGCCTCACCTAGGAGCCCGGTGGCGCGGGGCGGTCGGAGAGGCAGGGGCCACCGGATCGATGTCCGCAGCAGGCTGATGGCCACTGGTCGTTTTGATGGATATGACTGTAAAAAAAAGGTCCAGATTGGTTCACTGTGGACCTCAAACCGTGTCAGCTAAAACCAAAGAGACAAAAAAGTGACAGCTGTGGAGAGTGCACTGCAGGCCGGCAACGGCGCCCGTGATTTATTGTTCCATCTGCCTCGCCGCTGTGAGGACAAGTTCCCCCTGATTTGGTTAAAATGAAAAGGACCTCAGAGAGCGCAACGTGGGTTTTGAAAATGTGCAGAAACTTTTTTTTTTTTATTTCCTGATTTATGTCCCTTTCCCCCTCCAGAAAGTCTGCACCACCCCCTGGTCGGGCAGCTCAGCTGCCAGGAGGGTTCGCGCGCCCCCGACCCCCAGGGCGCAGGATTTTGGGGTCGGGGCCCAGCGCCCCGATCGATCCCGGCCCGGTGTGCTGCGCCGGGGTCGCAGGGGCCGCCAGGGACTCGCGGGGTGGGGGGCGGGAGGAACCCCGAAAGATTGGGCGGGGGCCGTGGAGCACCCCGTCCTGGCTGCGCCCTCGCCAAATCATCATTCCCTGGAAATTCAGCCTGCCTGTCCTCGGATTCTAATAAAAGTTTTATGCCGGTCAGCACATTTTCAGCCAATTTCCCATGAAGAGGCCTGTTGGTTTCGATGGTGCATGGAAAGTTCTGCTCCCGTCCCCCTGCCTTGGCCAGGGCCTCTGGAGCCCTGACCCAGTGGCTAGCACTTCCTGGCTGGAGGTTTCAGGCCTCACAGGTCCAACCTGGTGTCAGAAGCTGGCCTGTCTTCTGTCTCAGGATGTTGGTTTTACCTCTCAAGTGTTTCCTGAATTTGTGAAAATTCTGTTTCTAGCCGCTTGTCCATAGTGACTTCCTGCTCCAAAAAATATTTACCTTTTTTTTTTTCTTTTTCTTTTTTGAGGGAGAGAAAGAAAAGAGGATGGAGGTGGGGCAGGGGACTGAGAAAGTGGCAGAAAGAGGGAGAAAGAAAGAGAGAGGAGGATTGGCAGCTACCGTGGAGCAGGGGCTGCCCCCAGGGGGCCAGTTCTACTTTGGGAACATGTTTCTGTCAGGCAGGGGTCAACGTCTTTTACCTCTTTTTTCCATTATTCAAAATAAGTATTGATGTTATGTTTTAGCTATTTAAAAGCCAGCTGTCTTGCTCATTTCAGATGCTTTTCCTGGTATGATTGTATGTGGTAATAGCTGGTCTGCGTATCGTCTTTCACAAAATCTAGGCTTTCAGAGCCTCGGTCTTCAAATGATATCAATCAAAATTTATGCAATTCAAAATCCATATGTATAGAGTCTCAGTTCACCTCATTTCATGACAATAGTAAACCACATGTTGTATCCATGTCTAAAACACTTTTCTCGTTCTTGACTGTGTTAACCCTAGAGGCACCCTGTTCTGTACGGCTAGCCCGTCGGAGCGGCATAAAACACTGATTAATGCCTGGCAACGACGACGGAAACCTTGAATAATAAAATGGTGAACAAGGTGAATGCAAACTCATGAAACACGGGGAGTGTCAATAATATTTGAAGATGTTTGTTAACATAAACAACCCAGGAAGACCTAAGGGGCGGTGGAAGCCAGTTAATCCTCACGTACAGGATCGTCTCTTACGAACTGTTCTTAAGGGCGATCTTCCTTCAAAATACATGTGGTGACCTGTGGAAAATAAGCCGTTTGGTCCTGCCAGGTCCTTTCCTGAGTTCCGGGGAGGAGACCTCTGCCCCTCATCCCAGTCTGGGCAGCTCTGAACTTGGGCCTGTTGCTTCTGCACTTGTGTGTGGAGCAGAGGGTGGGGAGGAAAGGGTAGGATCACCATGAAACCAGTCCATCGTTATACTACCTTAATCCTAGGTGGGGAAAATTAAAGTGGGATTTTTGAGAGTTCATTTGCATTAGCCTTGACACCTGGTCAACATAATACTTGAGGCTTTTTTTTTTTTTTTTTGAAGAACTAGCTGATAAGTAGGTGGTTCAAAGAGATGTCATTAATTCACTGTACCTGGGTGGAACATTTTATAGGCGTGCTGGATTCCTGTGCAGACTACATGGATGTATGTGTTCTTTAAATGACACAATCCTTCATCTGATCTATTTTCATCAAAGGCAAAATTGGTAACTGTGACACAATAGCATTTGCCTCTGACAGGATGCATTATTTACTTCAGGTTTAATACACATTACAAATAAGACTTGCTTTCATGGAAGAGCATTAAAACATTTGGCAAGGGGAGAGCGGAACATCGTCCTTCATTTGTTTTGGCAACTCTGAGAAATAGAGGTCATTACCCACACTCCTCCATGCCAGAGACATAACAGGGAACAAATATTTTAAGAAAATCTAGATATAATTAAAAATACCGCCATGTCTTCGGAACCGAGGAGGCAGGAGATGGTGAATGTAACTGACGCTGCGGTGTGATCCGGGGGCCCACGGAGTGGATTTCACAAGGAACGGAAAATTAGAGATGAAGACTGAAAGCATTTCTTTTGGAAATCCTTTCAAACACACAACATCATGTCAATTATTCAGCATCAAACTAAATCGGTTTCATTTCCCCCCCCTGAAAACAAGCCTTCTTGAAGCACCTACACGTCTATTCACATCTCTGTCCCGTGATATCAGATGTTTATATGAAAATTAATACTGAAAAATTAAGCCCGCCCTTGGTTTGACTGACTGCAGTCGGTTTCTCAAACCATGCGCTGCAAGAGCCGGGAAGGCTGCAAATGTGCCTTCCTTCTCTGCCCTCCAAACGAGTCAAGCCGGAGCAGGAAAGCTGTTGACAAATTAATACTTTAAGAAAATAAACTCTGGTCATGTTCAACCCAGAGCAACTTTATCCTGATTAATTTGTGTTGGAGGTTCTCCAGCCCCCATTGACAAAGCCCCGCAGTTTGTACAAATGTAATTTCCTAATATTTACATGAGGAAAGCCTCAGCAGTTAAGCTCTGCCTCCAGTGTGACTTTTGTGGTTTGTAAAAAGACAATAAAAATACAGAGAGGTAATTGTAAGCACATTTGAAAAAGAAAGGGGAAAGAAAAGAAAGGATTTTTTCCCTCCTCCTCCCGTAGCCCTACAAAAATGGGCTGTGTGTACAGATGCTTAGAAAGGGAAGCCGGCGTTCAGCCAGCGCAGTTTTAAGTAACACAACACCTAGTCCTAATCGTCTGCCTACGGCTAATGAGCTCCTACAGAACCCCCACCATCTTTCTTAACATGGATCTCTTGCATCCTGACATAATTCATCTTCGTCCATCTACATGGATGGTCTTGTCATTTTATGCCTTTATTTATATCGAACGTTAGACACTTGCATGACTGATTCAATAAAGAGGAAAAAAGAAAAATGCGGTGGTAATGTGTTGCTTTGTTCTGAGAATATTAAAAAACTAACCTTTCGTTTTAATGAGATTTTCCCCATCCGTTTACACAATTTTCCAGATGCAAAATGAGCTTTGGGCTGTAAACTATTTTATCACATTGTCTTACACAATAAAGATTAGATGTTGTCTCTCTCTCAACTGCACTGCAATTATTTTTTAGTGTTTGCAAATCATAATATCATTTAAAAACCATATTTTATACCTTATCTAAAATACTTTTAGAGCAGTAGGATGAAAAAAATAACATCTATTTAACTACTCTTTTTAAGCGGCTGTTATGTGCTCTCGGATAATTTCCCAGGAAAAGGCAGAGCTAAAAAGCTTAGCTTTCCTTGAAAACATAGCTCTCTCAAGCAACATCTTTGCAAAAATCCCCAGAATTTAATTCCCCTGACTGGAAAGCCCAGAGTGCCTGAATGTAAAAATAGTAGCCCTGTCATTTCACATTCATTAAGTGTGAAACTCAGAAATTAATAATGTAAAAATATGCTTTTTAATTAGTCTTACATTCTGCCCAATGTACTTAAATGGGATCAGCGGCTCCCTAATGATTTTTTTCTTAATAAAGTGTTAGCCTGTGATGCACCGAGGTTGACAGGTATGATAAACTGGAAAGTTCTTTTGGAGGCGGATGAATGATACCAAAATAGTACTCGCCCATTTAAATGTAATTAACATCAGGGAGCAATATTACAGGAAGAGAAGCCTACACGATTTTTATTTCGGGTTTCTTTTTTTCATTTCTTATTTTATGAGTAGTTTGATGATTGCAGCAGTGATTTTATAATTTAATTACCTTTGCTGAAAGCTAAGCTTTCACTAATAGCAGGTCAACAGGACCACGAAGCAGTCTTCAAAAATGTTAAAAAGAAAGTCAATCCCTTTCGATGGGCTCTCCAAGTGTCATCTATGGGCATTACTTATTTATTTATTTATATGTGTATGTGCACATATATATGTGTTTGTACCCACATATATCTATATACAGAGAGATATACGGACATACAGATATAGGCATAAGGTATGTCTGCTCGGGAAATATTTCTCTTGCGGTGATAAGGACCATTGGGAAGAAAATGCAGTTGTTTGTCCTCTGAAGAGAATTGATGACAGAAATTCTTAAACACCTCAGTTTGGGAAAAGGCAAGAGAAGATACCCCCCAAAATGTGGATTTGATCAACAGATAAATATTAAAAGTCACTGCTGAATCAGAGACTCAGTCGATTGTCACCTGATTATCCTCTGGTGTGCAGCGTCCAAAACACAGCAGCGACTTTGCGTGGTGCTACTATTTTAAGTCACCAGTAATAAATGAGAAATAGATTTCTGAACATATCATCATGCTGGCCGTCAGCGTTGTTTACTCAAAGACTTCCGCTCAGATCCCCGAGTTTCCAAGCTCCAAATCATGGTCCCTTTCAACTCGGTAAACAAGAAAAGAGTGACACGGCATGTAAGATATGACAAAATCCAAAAAGTCTTGAGTGTGCCCTCTTAGAAAGAGGGTGGCCAAGACCAGGTGTCACGCCTATTTTGGGAGGACTCCTGGGTGCCCATGGGAGTCTGGGACCTTATGTGATAAGTGCCTGATGGACATTCATGGGTGACCATAGACCCGACACAGCGACCGAAAATCCGGGTAATACTCGTGACGTGAAGCCTGTCTGCCTGTGGAGCTGAGAGAGCCCCAGCAGTTCCTTTTTTAAATTAACCTCCAGAACAAAACGATGAAACCTGGCATGCTGATAACCTCTGTTGAGCCCCGATAGCATCTATATTTTCATTTCTTCCAGAAACAAAATAGAGTATGAAGAATGCAAGGTCAGACCTTTGGCCAACTTTTATACAAACTCTATGAGAAAGACCTATTTTCTAATAAGGCAGGTGCAGTCCGGTTACTCTGAGTTTGCATTGAATTTTACTCATTGATACGTTCCTTGCCATCCACTGATCTTTACACCAGCTTTCAATACCTAGTGGAAACCCTTAAAGAGAAGCCTTGTTGGGGAGATGGAATCCTTGATGATGGGATGTGATTTCTGTACTTTACACAACTTTATTATCAATCATTTCTCTATTGTATTTTTAGAAGGAATAAGGGGGTGTTTGTATAAAGTGCACAACTTTCATACTTCTTTAACATTCAGGGGAAGAAATTTTCAACCTGAAGCTCCACGAGGGCGGGTTAGGTGTTTTCGTGCTCACTTTGGGATTCCCAGCGCCTGGCATTGTGCCAGTCGACGGCAGGTGGAGAGCAAATGCTGGGGGAGTGAAGGATGCCAGGGATGCAGCCTCCTCTGTGTGCGGGGAGCCTCAGTGTCACCTCAGGTCCAGTCCACACCTTGATTGGTGGTGTCTCCTTGGAGCTTTTCTAACATAAAATGGAAATGCATTTTTCTGCAC